>NW_027436152.1:0-43242 GCF_964199755.1 Larus michahellis | reverse complement strand
TGGTTTTGAGGACAACTCAATGGACAGTGTAGGGAGAAAAGGTCCTGGCTCCTTGAATGCCGTTTCTGGAGACACTGCGATCAATGTGGGAGATATATCAAGATGTGTGTTTGTTTTGAGGACGGCTCTCTGGAGAGTCTTAGCAAAGAGGTCACACAGATAATCAGAGCAATTCTCAGAGACACTGAGAACAAGCTCCGCAATTCCCTCCTGGCACTTTCCCTGTAGGAGATACCGCAAGACGTTTCTGTATATTGGGCACAGCGCTCTGCACGGTGTTAGCAGAGACTTTCCCGGGACAGTGAAACCCTATGTCAGAGACACTGAGAAGAAGCCCCAATGTTCCCTCCAGGCACTTTCAGTGTGGGTGCTTTCTCCACGTGGTTCCTGGTTTCACTGCGGCTCTGAAGAGAATGTTAGCAAAGAGGTAACCGGGACAGTGAAAACAGTACTCAAAGACAGGGAGAGCAAGCTCTCTCTTGGCACTTTGGATGTGGGACATACAGCGAGATGTTTGCTGCTTTTGCGTTTGGCTGTTGGGAGATTTACAGCACAAAGATATCTAGTTGATTTGAAGCAGTTCCGAGAAAGTCTAAACATAATCCCCACTTCTCCCTCCTGGCACTTTCCATGTGGGAGATATAGCAGGATGTATATTGGTTTTGAGGACAACTCAATGGACAGTGTAGGGAGAAAACCTCCTGGCTCCTTGAATGCCGTTTCTGGAGACACTGCGATCAATGTGGGAGATATGTCAAGATGTGTGTTTGTTTTGAGGATGGCTCTCTGGAGAGTCTTAGCAAAGAGGTCACACAGATAATCAGAGCAATTCTCAGAGACACTGAGAACAAGCTCCGCAATTCCCTCCTGGCACTTTCCCTGTAGGAGATACCGCAAGACGTTTCTGTATATTGGGCACAGCGCTCTGCACGGTGTTAGCAGAGACTTTCCCGGGACAGTGAAACCCTATGTCAGAGACACTGAGAAGAAGCCCCAATGTTCCCTCCAGGCACTTTCAGTGTGGGTGCTTTCTCCACGTGGTTCCTGGTTTCACTGCGGCTCTGAAGAGAATGTTAGCAAAGAGGTAACCGGGACAGTGAAAACAGTACTCAAAGACAGGGAGAGCAAGCTCTCTCTTGGCACTTTGGATGTGGGACATACAGCGAGATGTTTGCTGCTTTTGCGTTTGGCTGTTGGGAGATTTACAGCACAAAGATATCTAGTTGATTTGAAGCAGTTCCGAGAAAGTCTAAACATAATCCCCACTTCTCCCTCCTGGCACTTTCCATGTGGGAGATATAGCAGGATGTATATTGGTTTTGAGGACAACTCAATGGACAGTGTAGGGAGAAAACCTCCTGGCTCCTTGAATGCCGTTTCTGGAGACACTGCGATCAATGTGGGAGATATGTCAAGATGTGTGTTTGTTTTGAGGACGGCTCTCTGGAGAGTCTTAGCAAAGAGGTCACACAGATAATCAGAGCAATTCTCAGAGACACTGAGAACAAGCTCCGCAATTCCCTCCTGGCACTTTCCCTGTAGGAGATACCGCAAGACGTTTCTGTATATTGGGCACAGCGCTCTGCACGGTGTTAGCAGAGACTTTCCCGGGACAGTGAAACCCTATGTCAGAGACACTGAGAAGAAGCCCCAATGTTCCCTCCAGGCACTTTCAGTGTGGGTGCTTTCTCCACGTGGTTCCTGGTTTCACTGCGGCTCTGAAGAGAATGTTAGCAAAGAGGTAACCGGGACAGTGAAAACAGTACTCAAAGACAGGGAGAGCAAGCTCTCTCTTGGCACTTTGGATGTGGGACATACAGCGAGATGTTTGCTGCTTTTGCGTTTGGCTGTTGGGAGATTTACAGCACAAAGATATCTAGTTGATTTGAAGCAGTTCCGAGAAAGTCTAAACATAATCCCCACTTCTCCCTCCTGGCACTTTCCATGTGGGAGATATAGCAGGATGTATATTGGTTTTGAGGACAACTCAATGGACAGTGTAGGGAGAAAACCTCCTGGCTCCTTGAATGCCGTTTCTGGAGACACTGCGATCAATGTTGGAGATATGTCAAGATGTGTGTTTGTTTTGAGGACGGCTCTCTGGAGAGTCTTAGCAAAGAGGTCACACAGATAATCAGAGCAATTCTCAGAGACACTGAGAACAAGCTCCGCAATTCCCTCCTGGCACTTTCCCTGTAGGAGATACCGCAAGACGTTTCTGTATATTGGGCACAGCGCTCTGCACGGTGTTAGCAGAGACTTTCCCGGGACAGTGAAACCCTATGTCAGAGACACTGAGAAGAAGCCCCAATGTTCCCTCCAGGCACTTTCAGTGTGGGTGCTTTCTCCACGTGGTTCCTGGTTTCACTGCGGCTCTGAAGAGAATGTTAGCAAAGAGGTAACCGGGACAGTGAAAACAGTACTCAAAGACAGGGAGAGCAAGCTCTCTCTTGGCACTTTGGATGTGGGACATACAGCGAGATGTTTGCTGCTTTTGCGTTTGGTTGTTGGGAGATTTACAGCACAAAGATATCTAGTTGATTTGAAGCAGTTCCGAGAAAGTCTAAACATAATCCCCACTTCTCCCTCCTGGCACTTTCCATGTGGGAGATATAGCAGGATGTATATTGGTTTTGAGGACAACTCAATGGACAGTGTAGGGAGAAAAGGTCCTGGCTCCTTGAATGCCGTTTCTGGAGACACTGCGATCAATGTGGGAGATATATCAAGATGTGTGTTTGTTTTGAGGACGGCTCTCTGGAGAGTCTTAGCAAAAGAGGTCACACAGATAATCAGAGCAATTCTCAGAGACACTGAGAACAAGCTCCGCAATTCCCTCCTGGCACTTTCCCTGTAGGAGATACCGCAAGACGTTTCTGTATATTGGGCACAGCGCTCTGCACGGTGTTAGCAGAGACTTTCCCGGGACAGTGAAACCCTATGTCAGAGACACTGAGAAGAAGCCCCAATGTTCCCTCCAGGCACTTTCAGTGTGGGTGCTTTCTCCACGTGGTTCCTGGTTTCACTGCGGCTCTGAAGAGAATGTTAGCAAAGAGGTAACCGGGACAGTGAAAACAGTACTCAAAGACAGGGAGAGCAAGCTCTCTCTTGGCACTTTGGATGTGGGACATACAGCGAGATGTTTGCTGCTTTTGCGTTTGGCTGTTGGGAGATTTACAGCACAAAGATATCTAGTTGATTTGAAGCAGTTCCGAGAAAGTCTAAACATAATCCCCACTTCTCCCTCCTGGCACTTTCCATGTGGGAGATATAGCAGGATGTATATTGGTTTTGAGGACAACTCAATGGACAGTGTAGGGAGAAAACCTCCTGGCTCCTTGAATGCCGTTTCTGGAGACACTGCGATCAATGTGGGAGATATGTCAAGATGTGTGTTTGTTTTGAGGATGGCTCTCTGGAGAGTCTTAGCAAAGAGGTCACACAGATAATCAGAGCAATTCTCAGAGACACTGAGAACAAGCTCCGCAATTCCCTCCTGGCACTTTCCCTGTAGGAGATACCGCAAGACGTTTCTGTATATTGGGCACAGCGCTCTGCACGGTGTTAGCAGAGACTTTCCCGGGACAGTGAAACCCTATGTCAGAGACACTGAGAAGAAGCCCCAATGTTCCCTCCAGGCACTTTCAGTGTGGGTGCTTTCTCCACGTGGTTCCTGGTTTCACTGCGGCTCTGAAGAGAATGTTAGCAAAGAGGTAACCGGGACAGTGAAAACAGTACTCAAAGACAGGGAGAGCAAGCTCTCTCTTGGCACTTTGGATGTGGGACATACAGCGAGATGTTTGCTGCTTTTGCGTTTGGCTGTTGGGAGATTTACAGCACAAAGATATCTAGTTGATTTGAAGCAGTTCCGAGAAAGTCTAAACATAATCCCCACTTCTCCCTCCTGGCACTTTCCATGTGGGAGATATAGCAGGATGTATATTGGTTTTGAGGACAACTCAATGGACAGTGTAGGGAGAAAACCTCCTGGCTCCTTGAATGCCGTTTCTGGAGACACTGCGATCAATGTGGGAGATATGTCAAGATGTGTGTTTGTTTTGAGGACGGCTCTCTGGAGAGTCTTAGCAAAGAGGTCACACAGATAATCAGAGCAATTCTCAGAGACACTGAGAACAAGCTCCGCAATTCCCTCCTGGCACTTTCCCTGTAGGAGATACCGCAAGACGTTTCTGTATATTGGGCACAGCGCTCTGCACGGTGTTAGCAGAGACTTTCCCGGGACAGTGAAACCCTATGTCAGAGACACTGAGAAGAAGCCCCAATGTTCCCTCCAGGCACTTTCAGTGTGGGTGCTTTCTCCACGTGGTTCCTGGTTTCACTGCGGCTCTGAAGAGAATGTTAGCAAAGAGGTAACCGGGACAGTGAAAACAGTACTCAAAGACAGGGAGAGCAAGCTCTCTCTTGGCACTTTGGATGTGGGACATACAGCGAGATGTTTGCTGCTTTTGCGTTTGGCTGTTGGGAGATTTACAGCACAAAGATATCTAGTTGATTTGAAGCAGTTCCGAGAAAGTCTAAACATAATCCCCACTTCTCCCTCCTGGCACTTTCCATGTGGGAGATATAGCAGGATGTATATTGGTTTTGAGGACAACTCAATGGACAGTGTAGGGAGAAAACCTCCTGGCTCCTTGAATGCCGTTTCTGGAGACACTGCGATCAATGTTGGAGATATGTCAAGATGTGTGTTTGTTTTGAGGACGGCTCTCTGGAGAGTCTTAGCAAAGAGGTCACACAGATAATCAGAGCAATTCTCAGAGACACTGAGAACAAGCTCCGCAATTCCCTCCTGGCACTTTCCCTGTAGGAGATACCGCAAGACGTTTCTGTATATTGGGCACAGCGCTCTGCACGGTGTTAGCAGAGACTTTCCCGGGACAGTGAAACCCTATGTCAGAGACACTGAGAAGAAGCCCCAATGTTCCCTCCAGGCACTTTCAGTGTGGGTGCTTTCTCCACGTGGTTCCTGGTTTCACTGCGGCTCTGAAGAGAATGTTAGCAAAGAGGTAACCGGGACAGTGAAAACAGTACTCAAAGACAGGGAGAGCAAGCTCTCTCTTGGCACTTTGGATGTGGGACATACAGCGAGATGTTTGCTGCTTTTGCGTTTGGTTGTTGGGAGATTTACAGCACAAAGATATCTAGTTGATTTGAAGCAGTTCCGAGAAAGTCTAAACATAATCCCCACTTCTCCCTCCTGGCACTTTCCATGTGGGAGATATAGCAGGATGTATATTGGTTTTGAGGACAACTCAATGGACAGTGTAGGGAGAAAAGGTCCTGGCTCCTTGAATGCCGTTTCTGGAGACACTGCGATCAATGTGGGAGATATATCAAGATGTGTGTTTGTTTTGAGGACGGCTCTCTGGAGAGTCTTAGCAAAGAGGTCACACAGATAATCAGAGCAATTCTCAGAGACACTGAGAACAAGCTCCGCAATTCCCTCCTGGCACTTTCCCTGTAGGAGATACCGCAAGACGTTTCTGTATATTGGGCACAGCGCTCTGCACGGTGTTAGCAGAGACTTTCCCGGGACAGTGAAACCCTATGTCAGAGACACTGAGAAGAAGCCCCAATGTTCCCTCCAGGCACTTTCAGTGTGGCTGCCTTCTCCACGTGGTTCCTGGTTTCACTGCAGCTCTGAAGAGAATGTTAGCAAAGAGGTAACCGGGACAGTGAAAACAGTACTCAAAGACAGGGAGAGCAAGCTCTCTCTTGGCACTTTGGATGTGGGACATACAGCGAGATGTTTGCTGCTTTTGCGTTTGGCTGTTGGGAGATTTACAGCACAAAGATATCTAGTTGATTTGAAGCAGTTCCGAGAAAGTCTAAACATAATCCCCACTTCTCCCTCCTGGCACTTTCCATGTGGGAGATATAGCAGGATGTATATTGGTTTTGAGGACAACTCAATGGACAGTGTAGGGAGAAAACCTCCTGGCTCCTTGAATGCCGTTTCTGGAGACACTGCGATCAATGTGGGAGATATGTCAAGATGTGTGTTTGTTTTGAGGACGGCTCTCTGGAGAGTCTTAGCAAAGAGGTCACACAGATAATCAGAGCAATTCTCAGAGACACTGAGAACAAGCTCCGCAATTCCCCTCCTGGCACTTTCCCTGTAGGAGATACCGCAAGACGTTTCTGTATATTGGGCACAGCGCTCTGCACGGTGTTAGCAGAGACTTTCCCGGGACAGTGAAACCCTATGTCAGAGACACTGAGAAGAAGCCCCAATGTTCCCTCCAGGCACTTTCAGTGTGGGTGCTTTCTCCACGTGGTTCCTGGTTTCACTGCGGCTCTGAAGAGAATGTTAGCAAAGAGGTAACCGGGACAGTGAAAACAGTACTCAAAGACAGGGAGAGCAAGCTCTCTCTTGGCACTTTGGATGTGGGACATACAGCGAGATGTTTGCTGCTTTTGCGTTTGGCTGTTGGGAGATTTACAGCACAAAGATATCTAGTTGATTTGAAGCAGTTCCGAGAAAGTCTAAACATAATCCCCACTTCTCCCTCCTGGCACTTTCCATGTGGGAGATATAGCAGGATGTATATTGGTTTTGAGGACAACTCAATGGACAGTGTAGGGAGAAAACCTCCTGGCTCCTTGAATGCCGTTTCTGGAGACACTGCGATCAATGTGGGAGATATGTCAAGATGTGTGTTTGTTTTGAGGACGGCTCTCTGGAGAGTCTTAGCAAAGAGGTCACACAGATAATCAGAGCAATTCTCAGAGACACTGAGAACAAGCTCCGCAATTCCCTCCTGGCACTTTCCCTGTAGGAGATACCGCAAGACGTTTCTGTATATTGGGCACAGCGCTCTGCACGGTGTTAGCAGAGACTTTCCCGGGACAGTGAAACCCTATGTCAGAGACACTGAGAAGAAGCCCCAATGTTCCCTCCAGGCACTTTCAGTGTGGGTGCTTTCTCCACGTGGTTCCTGGTTTCACTGCGGCTCTGAAGAGAATGTTAGCAAAGAGGTAACCGGGACAGTGAAAACAGTACTCAAAGACAGGGAGAGCAAGCTCTCTCTTGGCACTTTGGATGTGGGACATACAGCGAGATGTTTGCTGCTTTTGCGTTTGGCTGTTGGGAGATTTACAGCACAAAGATATCTAGTTGATTTGAAGCAGTTCCGAGAAAGTCTAAACATAATCCCCACTTCTCCCTCCTGGCACTTTCCATGTGGGAGATATAGCAGGATGTATATTGGTTTTGAGGACAACTCAATGGACAGTGTAGGGAGAAAACCTCCTGGCTCCTTGAATGCCGTTTCTGGAGACACTGCGATCAATGTGGGAGATATGTCAAGATGTGTGTTTGTTTTGAGGACGGCTCTCTGGAGAGTCTTAGCAAAGAGGTCACACAGATAATCAGAGCAATTCTCAGAGACACTGAGAACAAGCTCCGCAATTCCCTCCTGGCACTTTCCCTGTAGGAGATACCGCAAGACGTTTCTGTATATTGGGCACAGCGCTCTGCACGGTGTTAGCAGAGACTTTCCCGGGACAGTGAAACCCTATGTCAGAGACACTGAGAAGAAGCCCCAATGTTCCCTCCAGGCACTTTCAGTGTGGGTGCTTTCTCCACGTGGTTCCTGGTTTCACTGCGGCTCTGAAGAGAATGTTAGCAAAGAGGTAACCGGGACAGTGAAAACAGTACTCAAAGACAGGGAGAGCAAGCTCTCTCTTGGCACTTTGGATGTGGGACATACAGCGAGATGTTTGCTGCTTTTGCGTTTGGCTGTTGGGAGATTTACAGCACAAAGATATCTAGTTGATTTGAAGCAGTTCCGAGAAAGTCTAAACATAATCCCCACTTCTCCCTCCTGGCACTTTCCATGTGGGAGATATAGCAGGATGTATATTGGTTTTGAGGACAACTCAATGGACAGTGTAGGGAGAAAACCTCCTGGCTCCTTGAATGCCGTTTCTGGAGACACTGCGATCAATGTGGGAGATATGTCAAGATGTGTGTTTGTTTTGAGGACGGCTCTCTGGAGAGTCTTAGCAAAGAGGTCACACAGATAATCAGAGCAATTCTCAGAGACACTGAGAACAAGCTCCGCAATTCCCTCCTGGCACTTTCCCTGTAGGAGATACCGCAAGACGTTTCTGTATATTGGGCACAGCGCTCTGCACGGTGTTAGCAGAGACTTTCCCGGGACAGTGAAACCCTATGTCAGAGACACTGAGAAGAAGCCCCAATGTTCCCTCCAGGCACTTTCAGTGTGGGTGCTTTCTCCACGTGGTTCCTGGTTTCACTGCGGCTCTGAAGAGAATGTTAGCAAAGAGGTAACCGGGACAGTGAAAACAGTACTCAAAGACAGGGAGAGCAAGCTCTCTCTTGGCACTTTGGATGTGGGACATACAGCGAGATGTTTGCTGCTTTTGCGTTTGGTTGTTGGGAGATTTACAGCACAAAGATATCTAGTTGATTTGAAGCAGTTCCGAGAAAGTCTAAACATAATCCCCACTTCTCCCTCCTGGCACTTTCCATGTGGGAGATATAGCAGGATGTATATTGGTTTTGAGGACAACTCAATGGACAGTGTAGGGAGAAAACCTCCTGGCTCCTTGAATGCCGTTTCTGGAGACACTGCGATCAATGTGGGAGATATGTCAAGATGTGTGTTTGTTTTGAGGATGGCTCTCTGGAGAGTCTTAGCAAAGAGGTCACACAGATAATCAGAGCAATTCTCAGAGACACTGAGAACAAGCTCCGCAATTCCCTCCTGGCACTTTCCCTGTAGGAGATACCGCAAGACGTTTCTGTATATTGGGCACAGCGCTCTGCACGGTGTTAGCAGAGACTTTCCCGGGACAGTGAAACCCTATGTCAGAGACACTGAGAAGAAGCCCCAATGTTCCCTCCAGGCACTTTCAGTGTGGGTGCTTTCTCCACGTGGTTCCTGGTTTCACTGCGGCTCTGAAGAGAATGTTAGCAAAGAGGTAACCGGGACAGTGAAAACAGTACTCAAAGACAGGGAGAGCAAGCTCTCTCTTGGCACTTTGGATGTGGGACATACAGCGAGATGTTTGCTGCTTTTGCGTTTGGCTGTTGGGAGATTTACAGCACAAAGATATCTAGTTGATTTGAAGCAGTTCCGAGAAAGTCTAAACATAATCCCCACTTCTCCCTCCTGGCACTTTCCATGTGGGAGATATAGCAGGATGTATATTGGTTTTGAGGACAACTCAATGGACAGTGTAGGGAGAAAACCTCCTGGCTCCTTGAATGCCGTTTCTGGAGACACTGCGATCAATGTGGGAGATATGTCAAGATGTGTGTTTGTTTTGAGGACGGCTCTCTGGAGAGTCTTAGCAAAGAGGTCACACAGATAATCAGAGCAATTCTCAGAGACACTGAGAACAAGCTCCGCAATTCCCTCCTGGCACTTTCCCTGTAGGAGATACCGCAAGACGTTTCTGTATATTGGGCACAGCGCTCTGCACGGTGTTAGCAGAGACTTTCCCGGGACAGTGAAACCCTATGTCAGAGACACTGAGAAGAAGCCCCAATGTTCCCTCCAGGCACTTTCAGTGTGGGTGCTTTCTCCACGTGGTTCCTGGTTTCACTGCGGCTCTGAAGAGAATGTTAGCAAAGAGGTAACCGGGACAGTGAAAACAGTACTCAAAGACAGGGAGAGCAAGCTCTCTCTTGGCACTTTGGATGTGGGACATACAGCGAGATGTTTGCTGCTTTTGCGTTTGGCTGTTGGGAGATTTACAGCACAAAGATATCTAGTTGATTTGAAGCAGTTCCGAGAAAGTCTAAACATAATCCCCACTTCTCCCTCCTGGCACTTTCCATGTGGGAGATATAGCAGGATGTATATTGGTTTTGAGGACAACTCAATGGACAGTGTAGGGAGAAAACCTCCTGGCTCCTTGAATGCCATTTCTGGAGACACTGCGATCAATGTGGGAGATATGTCAAGATGTGTGTTTGTTTTGAGGACGGCTCTCTGGAGAGTCTTAGCAAAGAGGTCACACAGATAATCAGAGCAATTCTCAGAGACACTGAGAACAAGCTCCGCAATTCCCTCCTGGCACTTTCCCTGTAGGAGATACCGCAAGACGTTTCTGTATATTGGGCACAGCGCTCTGCACGGTGTTAGCAGAGACTTTCCCGGGACAGTGAAACCCTATGTCAGAGACACTGAGAAGAAGCCCCAATGTTCCCTCCAGGCACTTTCAGTGTGGGTGCTTTCTCCACGTGGTTCCTGGTTTCACTGCGGCTCTGAAGAGAATGTTAGCAAAGAGGTAACCGGGACAGTGAAAACAGTACTCAAAGACAGGGAGAGCAAGCTCTCTCTTGGCACTTTGGATGTGGGACATACAGCGAGATGTTTGCTGCTTTTGCGTTTGGCTGTTGGGAGATTTACAGCACAAAGATATCTAGTTGATTTGAAGCAGTTCCGAGAAAGTCTAAACATAATCCCCACTTCTCCCTCCTGGCACTTTCCATGTGGGAGATATAGCAGGATGTATATTGGTTTTGAGGACAACTCAATGGACAGTGTAGGGAGAAAACCTCCTGGCTCCTTGAATGCCGTTTCTGGAGACACTGCGATCAATGTGGGAGATATGTCAAGATGTGTGTTTGTTTTGAGGATGGCTCTCTGGAGAGTCTTAGCAAAGAGGTCACACAGATAATCAGAGCAATTCTCAGAGACACTGAGAACAAGCTCCGCAATTCCCTCCTGGCACTTTCCCTGTAGGAGATACCGCAAGACGTTTCTGTATATTGGGCACAGCGCTCTGCACGGTGTTAGCAGAGACTTTCCCGGGACAGTGAAACCCTATGTCAGAGACACTGAGAAGAAGCCCCAATGTTCCCTCCAGGCACTTTCAGTGTGGGTGCTTTCTCCACGTGGTTCCTGGTTTCACTGCGGCTCTGAAGAGAATGTTAGCAAAGAGGTAACCGGGACAGTGAAAACAGTACTCAAAGACAGGGAGAGCAAGCTCTCTCTTGGCACTTTGGATGTGGGACATACAGCGAGATGTTTGCTGCTTTTGCGTTTGGCTGTTGGGAGATTTACAGCACAAAGATATCTAGTTGATTTGAAGCAGTTCCGAGAAAGTCTAAACATAATCCCCACTTCTCCCTCCTGGCACTTTCCATGTGGGAGATATAGCAGGATGTATATTGGTTTTGAGGACAACTCAATGGACAGTGTAGGGAGAAAACCTCCTGGCTCCTTGAATGCCGTTTCTGGAGACACTGCGATCAATGTGGGAGATATGTCAAGATGTGTGTTTGTTTTGAGGACGGCTCTCTGGAGAGTCTTAGCAAAGAGGTCACACAGATAATCAGAGCAATTCTCAGAGACACTGAGAACAAGCTCCGCAATTCCCTCCTGGCACTTTCCCTGTAGGAGATACCGCAAGACGTTTCTGTATATTGGGCACAGCGCTCTGCACGGTGTTAGCAGAGACTTTCCCGGGACAGTGAAACCCTATGTCAGAGACACTGAGAAGAAGCCCCAATGTTCCCTCCAGGCACTTTCAGTGTGGGTGCTTTCTCCACGTGGTTCCTGGTTTCACTGCGGCTCTGAAGAGAATGTTAGCAAAGAGGTAACCGGGACAGTGAAAACAGTACTCAAAGACAGGGAGAGCAAGCTCTCTCTTGGCACTTTGGATGTGGGACATACAGCGAGATGTTTGCTGCTTTTGCGTTTGGCTGTTGGGAGATTTACAGCACAAAGATATCTAGTTGATTTGAAGCAGTTCCGAGAAAGTCTAAACATAATCCCCACTTCTCCCTCCTGGCACTTTCCATGTGGGAGATATAGCAGGATGTATATTGGTTTTGAGGACAACTCAATGGACAGTGTAGGGAGAAAACCTCCTGGCTCCTTGAATGCCGTTTCTGGAGACACTGCGATCAATGTGGGAGATATGTCAAGATGTGTGTTTGTTTTGAGGACGGCTCTCTGGAGAGTCTTAGCAAAGAGGTCACACAGATAATCAGAGCAATTCTCAGAGACACTGAGAACAAGCTCCGCAATTCCCTCCTGGCACTTTCCCTGTAGGAGATACCGCAAGACGTTTCTGTATATTGGGCACAGCGCTCTGCACGGTGTTAGCAGAGACTTTCCCGGGACAGTGAAACCCTATGTCAGAGACACTGAGAAGAAGCCCCAATGTTCCCTCCAGGCACTTTCAGTGTGGGTGCTTTCTCCACGTGGTTCCTGGTTTCACTGCGGCTCTGAAGAGAATGTTAGCAAAGAGGTAACCGGGACAGTGAAAACAGTACTCAAAGACAGGGAGAGCAAGCTCTCTCTTGGCACTTTGGATGTGGGACATACAGCGAGATGTTTGCTGCTTTTGCGTTTGGCTGTTGGGAGATTTACAGCACAAAGATATCTAGTTGATTTGAAGCAGTTCCGAGAAAGTCTAAACATAATCCCCACTTCTCCCTCCTGGCACTTTCCATGTGGGAGATATAGCAGGATGTATATTGGTTTTGAGGACAACTCAATGGACAGTGTAGGGAGAAAACCTCCTGGCTCCTTGAATGCCGTTTCTGGAGACACTGCGATCAATGTGGGAGATATGTCAAGATGTGTGTTTGTTTTGAGGACGGCTCTCTGGAGAGTCTTAGCAAAGAGGTCACACAGATAATCAGAGCAATTCTCAGAGACACTGAGAACAAGCTCCGCAATTCCCTCCTGGCACTTTCCCTGTAGGAGATACCGCAAGACGTTTCTGTATATTGGGCACAGCGCTCTGCACGGTGTTAGCAGAGACTTTCCCGGGACAGTGAAACCCTATGTCAGAGACACTGAGAAGAAGCCCCAATGTTCCCTCCAGGCACTTTCAGTGTGGGTGCTTTCTCCACGTGGTTCCTGGTTTCACTGCGGCTCTGAAGAGAATGTTAGCAAAGAGGTAACCGGGACAGTGAAAACAGTACTCAAAGACAGGGAGAGCAAGCTCTCTCTTGGCACTTTGGATGTGGGACATACAGCGAGATGTTTGCTGCTTTTGCGTTTGGTTGTTGGGAGATTTACAGCACAAAGATATCTAGTTGATTTGAAGCAGTTCCGAGAAAGTCTAAACATAATCCCCACTTCTCCCTCCTGGCACTTTCCATGTGGGAGATATAGCAGGATGTATATTGGTTTTGAGGACAACTCAATGGACAGTGTAGGGAGAAAAGGTCCTGGCTCCTTGAATGCCGTTTCTGGAGACACTGCGATCAATGTGGGAGATATATCAAGATGTGTGTTTGTTTTGAGGACGGCTCTCTGGAGAGTCTTAGCAAAGAGGTCACACAGATAATCAGAGCAATTCTCAGAGACACTGAGAACAAGCTCCGCAATTCCCTCCTGGCACTTTCCCTGTAGGAGATACCGCAAGACGTTTCTGTATATTGGGCACAGCGCTCTGCACGGTGTTAGCAGAGACTTTCCCGGGACAGTGAAACCCTATGTCAGAGACACTGAGAAGAAGCCCCAATGTTCCCTCCAGGCACTTTCAGTGTGGGTGCTTTCTCCACGTGGTTCCTGGTTTCACTGCGGCTCTGAAGAGAATGTTAGCAAAGAGGTAACCGGGACAGTGAAAACAGTACTCAAAGACAGGGAGAGCAAGCTCTCTCTTGGCACTTTGGATGTGGGACATACAGCGAGATGTTTGCTGCTTTTGCGTTTGGCTGTTGGGAGATTTACAGCACAAAGATATCTAGTTGATTTGAAGCAGTTCCGAGAAAGTCTAAACATAATCCCCACTTCTCCCTCCTGGCACTTTCCATGTGGGAGATATAGCAGGATGTATATTGGTTTTGAGGACAACTCAATGGACAGTGTAGGGAGAAAACCTCCTGGCTCCTTGAATGCCGTTTCTGGAGACACTGCGATCAATGTGGGAGATATGTCAAGATGTGTGTTTGTTTTGAGGATGGCTCTCTGGAGAGTCTTAGCAAAGAGGTCACACAGATAATCAGAGCAATTCTCAGAGACACTGAGAACAAGCTCCGCAATTCCCTCCTGGCACTTTCCCTGTAGGAGATACCGCAAGACGTTTCTGTATATTGGGCACAGCGCTCTGCACGGTGTTAGCAGAGACTTTCCCGGGACAGTGAAACCCTATGTCAGAGACACTGAGAAGAAGCCCCAATGTTCCCTCCAGGCACTTTCAGTGTGGGTGCTTTCTCCACGTGGTTCCTGGTTTCACTGCGGCTCTGAAGAGAATGTTAGCAAAGAGGTAACCGGGACAGTGAAAACAGTACTCAAAGACAGGGAGAGCAAGCTCTCTCTTGGCACTTTGGATGTGGGACATACAGCGAGATGTTTGCTGCTTTTGCGTTTGGCTGTTGGGAGATTTACAGCACAAAGATATCTAGTTGATTTGAAGCAGTTCCGAGAAAGTCTAAACATAATCCCCACTTCTCCCTCCTGGCACTTTCCATGTGGGAGATATAGCAGGATGTATATTGGTTTTGAGGACAACTCAATGGACAGTGTAGGGAGAAAACCTCCTGGCTCCTTGAATGCCGTTTCTGGAGACACTGCGATCAATGTGGGAGATATGTCAAGATGTGTGTTTGTTTTGAGGACGGCTCTCTGGAGAGTCTTAGCAAAGAGGTCACACAGATAATCAGAGCAATTCTCAGAGACACTGAGAACAAGCTCCGCAATTCCCTCCTGGCACTTTCCCTGTAGGAGATACCGCAAGACGTTTCTGTATATTGGGCACAGCGCTCTGCACGGTGTTAGCAGAGACTTTCCCGGGACAGTGAAACCCTATGTCAGAGACACTGAGAAGAAGCCCCAATGTTCCCTCCAGGCACTTTCAGTGTGGGTGCTTTCTCCACGTGGTTCCTGGTTTCACTGCGGCTCTGAAGAGAATGTTAGCAAAGAGGTAACCGGGACAGTGAAAACAGTACTCAAAGACAGGGAGAGCAAGCTCTCTCTTGGCACTTTGGATGTGGGACATACAGCGAGATGTTTGCTGCTTTTGCGTTTGGCTGTTGGGAGATTTACAGCACAAAGATATCTAGTTGATTTGAAGCAGTTCCGAGAAAGTCTAAACATAATCCCCACTTCTCCCTCCTGGCACTTTCCATGTGGGAGATATAGCAGGATGTATATTGGTTTTGAGGACAACTCAATGGACAGTGTAGGGAGAAAACCTCCTGGCTCCTTGAATGCCGTTTCTGGAGACACTGCGATCAATGTGGGAGATATGTCAAGATGTGTGTTTGTTTTGAGGACGGCTCTCTGGAGAGTCTTAGCAAAGA
Source organism: Larus michahellis (assembly GCF_964199755.1). NCBI lineage: Eukaryota > Metazoa > Chordata > Aves > Charadriiformes > Laridae > Larus > Larus michahellis. The sequence continues at coordinate 27,980 of NW_027436152.1, read as the reverse complement.
GGTCACACAGATAATCAGAGCAATTCTCAGAGACACTGAGAACAAGCTCCGCAATTCCCTCCTGGCACTTTCCCTGTAGGAGATACCGCAAGACGTTTCTGTATATTGGGCACAGTGCTCTGCACGGTGTTAGCAGAGACTTTCCCGGGACAGTGAAACCCTATGTCAGAGACACTGAGAAGAAGCCCCAATGTTCCCTCCAGGCACTTTCAGTGTGGGTGCTTTCTCCACGTGGTTCCTGGTTTCACTGCGGCTCTGAAGAGAATGTTAGCAAAGAGGTAACCGGGACAGTGAAAACAGTACTCAAAGACAGGGAGAGCAAGCTCTCTCTTGGCACTTTGGATGTGGGACATACAGCGAGATGTTTGCTGCTTTTGCGTTTGGCTGTTGGGAGATTTACAGCACAAAGATATCTAGTTGATTTGAAGCAGTTCCGAGAAAGTCTAAACATAATCCCCACTTCTCCCTCCTGGCACTTTCCATGTGGGAGATATAGCAGGATGTATATTGGTTTTGAGGACAACTCAATGGACAGTGTAGGGAGAAAAGGTCCTGGCTCCTTGAATGCCGTTTCTGGAGACACTGCGATCAATGTGGGAGATATGTCAAGATGTGTGTTTGTTTTGAGGACGGCTCTCTGGAGAGTCTTAGCAAAGAGGTCACACAGATAATCAGAGCAATTCTCAGAGACACTGAGAACAAGCTCCGCAATTCCCTCCTGGCACTTTCCCTGTAGGAGATACCGCAAGACGTTTCTGTATATTGGGCACAGCGCTCTGCACGGTGTTAGCAGAGACTTTCCCGGGACAGTGAAACCCTATGTCAGAGACACTGAGAAGAAGCCCCAATGTTCCCTCCAGGCACTTTCAGTGTGGGTGCTTTCTCCACGTGGTTCCTGGTTTCACTGCGGCTCTGAAGAGAATGTTAGCAAAGAGGTAACCGGGACAGTGAAAACAGTACTCAAAGACAGGGAGAGCAAGCTCTCTCTTGGCACTTTGGATGTGGGACATACAGCGAGATGTTTGCTGCTTTTGCGTTTGGCTGTTGGGAGATTTACAGCACAAAGATATCTAGTTGATTTGAAGCAGTTCCGAGAAAGTCTAAACATAATCCCCACTTCTCCCTCCTGGCACTTTCCATGTGGGAGATATAGCAGGATGTATATTGGTTTTGAGGACAACTCAATGGACAGTGTAGGGAGAAAACCTCCTGGCTCCTTGAATGCCGTTTCTGGAGACACTGCGATCAATGTGGGAGATATGTCAAGATGTGTGTTTGTTTTGAGGACGGCTCTCTGGAGAGTCTTAGCAAAGAGGTCACACAGATAATCAGAGCAATTCTCAGAGACACTGAGAACAAGCTCCGCAATTCCCTCCTGGCACTTTCCCTGTAGGAGATACCGCAAGACGTTTCTGTATATTGGGCACAGCGCTCTGCACGGTGTTAGCAGAGACTTTCCCGGGACAGTGAAACCCTATGTCAGAGACACTGAGAAGAAGCCCCAATGTTCCCTCCAGGCACTTTCAGTGTGGGTGCTTTCTCCACGTGGTTCCTGGTTTCACTGCGGCTCTGAAGAGAATGTTAGCAAAGAGGTAACCGGGACAGTGAAAACAGTACTCAAAGACAGGGAGAGCAAGCTCTCTCTTGGCACTTTGGATGTGGGACATACAGCGAGATGTTTGCTGCTTTTGCGTTTGGCTGTTGGGAGATTTACAGCACAAAGATATCTAGTTGATTTGAAGCAGTTCCGAGAAAGTCTAAACATAATCCCCACTTCTCCCTCCTGGCACTTTCCATGTGGGAGATATAGCAGGATGTATATTGGTTTTGAGGACAACTCAATGGACAGTGTAGGGAGAAAACCTCCTGGCTCCTTGAATGCCGTTTCTGGAGACACTGCGATCAATGTGGGAGATATGTCAAGATGTGTGTTTGTTTTGAGGACGGCTCTCTGGAGAGTCTTAGCAAAGAGGTCACACAGATAATCAGAGCAATTCTCAGAGACACTGAGAACAAGCTCCGCAATTCCCTCCTGGCACTTTCCCTGTAGGAGATACCGCAAGACGTTTCTGTATATTGGGCACAGCGCTCTGCACGGTGTTAGCAGAGACTTTCCCGGGACAGTGAAACCCTATGTCAGAGACACTGAGAAGAAGCCCCAATGTTCCCTCCAGGCACTTTCAGTGTGGGTGCTTTCTCCACGTGGTTCCTGGTTTCACTGCGGCTCTGAAGAGAATGTTAGCAAAGAGGTAACCGGGACAGTGAAAACAGTACTCAAAGACAGGGAGAGCAAGCTCTCTCTTGGCACTTTGGATGTGGGACATACAGCGAGATGTTTGCTGCTTTTGCGTTTGGTTGTTGGGAGATTTACAGCACAAAGATATCTAGTTGATTTGAAGCAGTTCCGAGAAAGTCTAAACATAATCCCCACTTCTCCCTCCTGGCACTTTCCATGTGGGAGATATAGCAGGATGTATATTGGTTTTGAGGACAACTCAATGGACAGTGTAGGGAGAAAAGGTCCTGGCTCCTTGAATGCCGTTTCTGGAGACACTGCGATCAATGTGGGAGATATATCAAGATGTGTGTTTGTTTTGAGGACGGCTCTCTGGAGAGTCTTAGCAAAGAGGTCACACAGATAATCAGAGCAATTCTCAGAGACACTGAGAACAAGCTCCGCAATTCCCTCCTGGCACTTTCCCTGTAGGAGATACCGCAAGACGTTTCTGTATATTGGGCACAGCGCTCTGCACGGTGTTAGCAGAGACTTTCCCGGGACAGTGAAACCCTATGTCAGAGACACTGAGAAGAAGCCCCAATGTTCCCTCCAGGCACTTTCAGTGTGGGTGCTTTCTCCACGTGGTTCCTGGTTTCACTGCGGCTCTGAAGAGAATGTTAGCAAAGAGGTAACCGGGACAGTGAAAACAGTACTCAAAGACAGGGAGAGCAAGCTCTCTCTTGGCACTTTGGATGTGGGACATACAGCGAGATGTTTGCTGCTTTTGCGTTTGGCTGTTGGGAGATTTACAGCACAAAGATATCTAGTTGATTTGAAGCAGTTCCGAGAAAGTCTAAACATAATCCCCACTTCTCCCTCCTGGCACTTTCCATGTGGGAGATATAGCAGGATGTATATTGGTTTTGAGGACAACTCAATGGACAGTGTAGGGAGAAAACCTCCTGGCTCCTTGAATGCCGTTTCTGGAGACACTGCGATCAATGTGGGAGATATGTCAAGATGTGTGTTTGTTTTGAGGATGGCTCTCTGGAGAGTCTTAGCAAAGAGGTCACACAGATAATCAGAGCAATTCTCAGAGACACTGAGAACAAGCTCCGCAATTCCCTCCTGGCACTTTCCCTGTAGGAGATACCGCAAGACGTTTCTGTATATTGGGCACAGCGCTCTGCACGGTGTTAGCAGAGACTTTCCCGGGACAGTGAAACCCTATGTCAGAGACACTGAGAAGAAGCCCCAATGTTCCCTCCAGGCACTTTCAGTGTGGGTGCTTTCTCCACGTGGTTCCTGGTTTCACTGCGGCTCTGAAGAGAATGTTAGCAAAGAGGTAACCGGGACAGTGAAAACAGTACTCAAAGACAGGGAGAGCAAGCTCTCTCTTGGCACTTTGGATGTGGGACATACAGCGAGATGTTTGCTGCTTTTGCGTTTGGCTGTTGGGAGATTTACAGCACAAAGATATCTAGTTGATTTGAAGCAGTTCCGAGAAAGTCTAAACATAATCCCCACTTCTCCCTCCTGGCACTTTCCATGTGGGAGATATAGCAGGATGTATATTGGTTTTGAGGACAACTCAATGGACAGTGTAGGGAGAAAACCTCCTGGCTCCTTGAATGCCGTTTCTGGAGACACTGCGATCAATGTTGGAGATATGTCAAGATGTGTGTTTGTTTTGAGGACGGCTCTCTGGAGAGTCTTAGCAAAGAGGTCACACAGATAATCAGAGCAATTCTCAGAGACACTGAGAACAAGCTCCGCAATTCCCTCCTGGCACTTTCCCTGTAGGAGATACCGCAAGACGTTTCTGTATATTGGGCACAGCGCTCTGCACGGTGTTAGCAGAGACTTTCCCGGGACAGTGAAACCCTATGTCAGAGACACTGAGAAGAAGCCCCAATGTTCCCTCCAGGCACTTTCAGTGTGGGTGCTTTCTCCACGTGGTTCCTGGTTTCACTGCGGCTCTGAAGAGAATGTTAGCAAAGAGGTAACCGGGACAGTGAAAACAGTACTCAAAGACAGGGAGAGCAAGCTCTCTCTTGGCACTTTGGATGTGGGACATACAGCGAGATGTTTGCTGCTTTTGCGTTTGGTTGTTGGGAGATTTACAGCACAAAGATATCTAGTTGATTTGAAGCAGTTCCGAGAAAGTCTAAACATAATCCCCACTTCTCCCTCCTGGCACTTTCCATGTGGGAGATATAGCAGGATGTATATTGGTTTTGAGGACAACTCAATGGACAGTGTAGGGAGAAAAGGTCCTGGCTCCTTGAATGCCGTTTCTGGAGACACTGCGATCAATGTGGGAGATATATCAAGATGTGTGTTTGTTTTGAGGACGGCTCTCTGGAGAGTCTTAGCAAAGAGGTCACACAGATAATCAGAGCAATTCTCAGAGACACTGAGAACAAGCTCCGCAATTCCCTCCTGGCACTTTCCCTGTAGGAGATACCGCAAGACGTTTCTGTATATTGGGCACAGCGCTCTGCACGGTGTTAGCAGAGACTTTCCCGGGACAGTGAAACCCTATGTCAGAGACACTGAGAAGAAGCCCCAATGTTCCCTCCAGGCACTTTCAGTGTGGGTGCTTTCTCCACGTGGTTCCTGGTTTCACTGCGGCTCTGAAGAGAATGTTAGCAAAGAGGTAACCGGGACAGTGAAAACAGTACTCAAAGACAGGGAGAGCAAGCTCTCTCTTGGCACTTTGGATGTGGGACATACAGCGAGATGTTTGCTGCTTTTGCGTTTGGCTGTTGGGAGATTTACAGCACAAAGATATCTAGTTGATTTGAAGCAGTTCCGAGAAAGTCTAAACATAATCCCCACTTCTCCCTCCTGGCACTTTCCATGTGGGAGATATAGCAGGATGTATATTGGTTTTGAGGACAACTCAATGGACAGTGTAGGGAGAAAACCTCCTGGCTCCTTGAATGCCGTTTCTGGAGACACTGCGATCAATGTGGGAGATATGTCAAGATGTGTGTTTGTTTTGAGGACGGCTCTCTGGAGAGTCTTAGCAAAGAGGTCACACAGATAATCAGAGCAATTCTCAGAGACACTGAGAACAAGCTCCGCAATTCCCTCCTGGCACTTTCCCTGTAGGAGATACCACAAGATGTTTCTGTATATTGGGCACAGCGCTCTGCACGGTGTTAGCAGAGACTTTCCCGGGACAGTGAAACCCTATGTCAGAGACACTGAGAAGAAGCCCCAATGTTCCCTCCAGGCACTTTCAGTGTGGGTGCTTTCTCCACGTGGTTCCTGGTTTCACTGCGGCTCTGAAGAGAATGTTAGCAAAGAGGTAACCGGGACAGTGAAAACAGTACTCAAAGACAGGGAGAGCAAGCTCTCTCTTGGCACTTTGGATGTGGGACATACAGCGAGATGTTTGCTGCTTTTGCGTTTGGCTGTTGGGAGATTTACAGCACAAAGATATCTAGTTGATTTGAAGCAGTTCCGAGAAAGTCTAAACATAATCCCCACTTCTCCCTCCTGGCACTTTCCATGTGGGAGATATAGCAGGATGTATATTGGTTTTGAGGACAACTCAATGGACAGTGTAGGGAGAAAACCTCCTGGCTCCTTGAATGCCGTTTCTGGAGACACTGCGATCAATGTGGGAGATATGTCAAGATGTGTGTTTGTTTTGAGGACGGCTCTCTGGAGAGTCTTAGCAAAGAGGTCACACAGATAATCAGAGCAATTCTCAGAGACACTGAGAACAAGCTCCGCAATTCCCTCCTGGCACTTTCCCTGTAGGAGATACCGCAAGACGTTTCTGTATATTGGGCACAGCGCTCTGCACGGTGTTAGCAGAGACTTTCCCGGGACAGTGAAACCCTATGTCAGAGACACTGAGAAGAAGCCCCAATGTTCCCTCCAGGCACTTTCAGTGTGGGTGCTTTCTCCACGTGGTTCCTGGTTTCACTGCGGCTCTGAAGAGAATGTTAGCAAAGAGGTAACCGGGACAGTGAAAACAGTACTCAAAGACAGGGAGAGCAAGCTCTCTCTTGGCACTTTGGATGTGGGACATACAGCGAGATGTTTGCTGCTTTTGCGTTTGGCTGTTGGGAGATTTACAGCACAAAGATATCTAGTTGATTTGAAGCAGTTCCGAGAAAGTCTAAACATAATCCCCACTTCTCCCTCCTGGCACTTTCCATGTGGGAGATATAGCAGGATGTATATTGGTTTTGAGGACAACTCAATGGACAGTGTAGGGAGAAAAGGTCCTGGCTCCTTGAATGCCGTTTCTGGAGACACTGCGATCAATGTGGGAGATATATCAAGATGTGTGTTTGTTTTGAGGACGGCTCTCTGGAGAGTCTTAGCAAAGAGGTCACACAGATAATCAGAGCAATTCTCAGAGACACTGAGAACAAGCTCCGCAATTCCCTCCTGGCACTTTCCCTGTAGGAGATACCGCAAGACGTTTCTGTATATTGGGCACAGCGCTCTGCACGGTGTTAGCAGAGACTTTCCCGGGACAGTGAAACCCTATGTCAGAGACACTGAGAAGAAGCCCCAATGTTCCCTCCAGGCACTTTCAGTGTGGGTGCTTTCTCCACGTGGTTCCTGGTTTCACTGCGGCTCTGAAGAGAATGTTAGCAAAGAGGTAACCGGGACAGTGAAAACAGTACTCAAAGACAGGGAGAGCAAGCTCTCTCTTGGCACTTTGGATGTGGGACATACAGCGAGATGTTTGCTGCTTTTGCGTTTGGCTGTTGGGAGATTTACAGCACAAAGATATCTAGTTGATTTGAAGCAGTTCCGAGAAAGTCTAAACATAATCCCCACTTCTCCCTCCTGGCACTTTCCATGTGGGAGATATAGCAGGATGTATATTGGTTTTGAGGACAACTCAATGGACAGTGTAGGGAGAAAACCTCCTGGCTCCTTGAATGCCGTTTCTGGAGACACTGCGATCAATGTGGGAGATATGTCAAGATGTGTGTTTGTTTTGAGGACGGCTCTCTGGAGAGTCTTAGCAAAGAGGTCACACAGATAATCAGAGCAATTCTCAGAGACACTGAGAACAAGCTCCGCAATTCCCTCCTGGCACTTTCCCTGTAGGAGATACCGCAAGACGTTTCTGTATATTGGGCACAGCGCTCTGCACGGTGTTAGCAGAGACTTTCCCGGGACAGTGAAACCCTATGTCAGAGACACTGAGAAGAAGCCCCAATGTTCCCTCCAGGCACTTTCAGTGTGGGTGCTTTCTCCACGTGGTTCCTGGTTTCACTGCGGCTCTGAAGAGAATGTTAGCAAAGAGGTAACCGGGACAGTGAAAACAGTACTCAAAGACAGGGAGAGCAAGCTCTCTCTTGGCACTTTGGATGTGGGACATACAGCGAGATGTTTGCTGCTTTTGCGTTTGGCTGTTGGGAGATTTACAGCACAAAGATATCTAGTTGATTTGAAGCAGTTCCGAGAAAGTCTAAACATAATCCCCACTTCTCCCTCCTGGCACTTTCCATGTGGGAGATATAGCAGGATGTATATTGGTTTTGAGGACAACTCAATGGACAGTGTAGGGAGAAAACCTCCTGGCTCCTTGAATGCCGTTTCTGGAGACACTGCGATCAATGTGGGAGATATGTCAAGATGTGTGTTTGTTTTGAGGACGGCTCTCTGGAGAGTCTTAGCAAAGAGGTCACACAGATAATCAGAGCAATTCTCAGAGACACTGAGAACAAGCTCCGCAATTCCCTCCTGGCACTTTCCCTGTAGGAGATACCGCAAGACGTTTCTGTATATTGGGCACAGCGCTCTGCACGGTGTTAGCAGAGACTTTCCCGGGACAGTGAAACCCTATGTCAGAGACACTGAGAAGAAGCCCCAATGTTCCCTCCAGGCACTTTCAGTGTGGGTGCTTTCTCCACGTGGTTCCTGGTTTCACTGCGGCTCTGAAGAGAATGTTAGCAAAGAGGTAACCGGGACAGTGAAAACAGTACTCAAAGACAGGGAGAGCAAGCTCTCTCTTGGCACTTTGGATGTGGGACATACAGCGAGATGTTTGCTGCTTTTGCGTTTGGCTGTTGGGAGATTTACAGCACAAAGATATCTAGTTGATTTGAAGCAGTTCCGAGAAAGTCTAAACATAATCCCCACTTCTCCCTCCTGGCACTTTCCATGTGGGAGATATAGCAGGCTGTATATTGGTTTTGAGGACAACTCAATGGACAGTGTAGGGAGAAAAGGTCCTGGCTCCTTGAATGCCGTTTCTGGAGACACTGCGATCAATGTGGGAGATATATCAAGATGTGTGTTTGTTTTGAGGACGGCTCTCTGGAGAGTCTTAGCAAAGAGGTCACACAGATAATCAGAGCAATTCTCAGAGACACTGAGAACAAGCTCCGCAATTCCCTCCTGGCACTTTCCCTGTAGGAGATACCGCAAGACGTTTCTGTATATTGGGCACAGCGCTCTGCACGGTGTTAGCAGAGACTTTCCCGGGACAGTGAAACCCTATGTCAGAGACACTGAGAAGAAGCCCCAATGTTCCCTCCAGGCACTTTCAGTGTGGGTGCTTTCTCCACGTGGTTCCTGGTTTCACTGCGGCTCTGAAGAGAATGTTAGCAAAGAGGTAACCGGGACAGTGAAAACAGTACTCAAAGACAGGGAGAGCAAGCTCTCTCTTGGCACTTTGGATGTGGGACATACAGCGAGATGTTTGCTGCTTTTGCGTTTGGCTGTTGGGAGATTTACAGCACAAAGATATCTAGTTGATTTGAAGCAGTTCCGAGAAAGTCTAAACATAATCCCCACTTCTCCCTCCTGGCACTTTCCATGTGGGAGATATAGCAGGATGTATATTGGTTTTGAGGACAACTCAATGGACAGTGTAGGGAGAAAACCTCCTGGCTCCTTGAATGCCGTTTCTGGAGACACTGCGATCAATGTGGGAGATATGTCAAGATGTGTGTTTGTTTTGAGGACGGCTCTCTGGAGAGTCTTAGCAAAGAGGTCACACAGATAATCAGAGCAATTCTCAGAGACACTGAGAACAAGCTCCGCAATTCCCTCCTGGCACTTTCCCTGTAGGAGATACCGCAAGACGTTTCTGTATATTGGGCACAGCGCTCTGCACGGTGTTAGCAGAGACTTTCCCGGGACAGTGAAACCCTATGTCAGAGACACTGAGAAGAAGCCCCAATGTTCCCTCCAGGCACTTTCAGTGTGGGTGCTTTCTCCACGTGGTTCCTGGTTTCACTGCAGCTCTGAAGAGAATGTTAGCAAAGAGGTAACCGGGACAGTGAAAACAGTACTCAAAGACAGGGAGAGCAAGCTCTCTCTTGGCACTTTGGATGTGGGACATACAGCGAGATGTTTGCTGCTTTTGCGTTTGGTTGTTGGGAGATTTACAGCACAAAGATATCTAGTTGATTTGAAGCAGTTCCGAGAAAGTCTAAACATAATCCCCACTTCTCCCTCCTGGCACTTTCCATGTGGGAGATATAGCAGGATGTATATTGGTTTTGAGGACAACTCAATGGACAGTGTAGGGAGAAAACCTCCTGGCTCCTTGAATGCCGTTTCTGGAGACACTGCGATCAATGTGGGAGATATATCAAGATGTGTGTTTGTTTTGAGGACGGCTCTCTGGAGAGTCTTAGCAAAGAGGTCACACAGATAATCAGAGCAATTCTCAGAGACACTGAGAACAAGCTCCGCAATTCCCTCCTGGCACTTTCCCTGTAGGAGATACCGCAAGACGTTTCTGTATATTGGGCACAGCGCTCTGCACGGTGTTAGCAGAGACTTTCCCGGGACAGTGAAACCCTATGTCAGAGACACTGAGAAGAAGCCCCAATGTTCCCTCCAGGCACTTTCAGTGTGGGTGCTTTCTCCACGTGGTTCCTGGTTTCACTGCGGCTCTGAAGAGAATGTTAGCAAAGAGGTAACCGGGACAGTGAAAACAGTACTCAAAGACAGGGAGAGCAAGCTCTCTCTTGGCACTTTGGATGTGGGACATACAGCGAGATGTTTGCTGCTTTTGCGTTTGGCTGTTGGGAGATTTACAGCACAAAGATATCTAGTTGATTTGAAGCAGTTCCGAGAAAGTCTAAACATAATCCCCACTTCTCCCTCCTGGCACTTTCCATGTGGGAGATATAGCAGGATGTATATTGGTTTTGAGGACAACTCAATGGACAGTGTAGGGAGAAAACCTCCTGGCTCCTTGAATGCCGTTTCTGGAGACACTGCGATCAATGTGGGAGATATGTCAAGATGTGTGTTTGTTTTGAGGACGGCTCTCTGGAGAGTCTTAGCAAAGAGGTCACACAGATAATCAGAGCAATTCTCAGAGACACTGAGAACAAGCTCCGCAATTCCCTCCTGGCACTTTCCCTGTAGGAGATACCGCAAGACGTTTCTGTATATTGGGCACAGCGCTCTGCACGGTGTTAGCAGAGACTTTCCCGGGACAGTGAAACCCTATGTCAGAGACACTGAGAAGAAGCCCCAATGTTCCCTCCAGGCACTTTCAGTGTGGGTGCTTTCTCCACGTGGTTCCTGGTTTCACTGCAGCTCTGAAGAGAATGTTAGCAAAGAGGTAACCGGGACAGTGAAAACAGTACTCAAAGACAGGGAGAGCAAGCTCTCTCTTGGCACTTTGGATGTGGGACATACAGCGAGATGTTTGCTGCTTTTGCGTTTGGTTGTTGGGAGATTTACAGCACAAAGATATCTAGTTGATTTGAAGCAGTTCCGAGAAAGTCTAAACATAATCCCCACTTCTCCCTCCTGGCACTTTCCATGTGGGAGATATAGCAGGATGTATATTGGTTTTGAGGACAACTCAATGGACAGTGTAGGGAGAAAAGGTCCTGGCTCCTTGAATGCCGTTTCTGGAGACACTGCGATCAATGTGGGAGATATATCAAGATGTGTGTTTGTTTTGAGGACGGCTCTCTGGAGAGTCTTAGCAAAGAGGTCACACAGATAATCAGAGCAATTCTCAGAGACACTGAGAACAAGCTCCGCAATTCCCTCCTGGCACTTTCCCTGTAGGAGATACCGCAAGACGTTTCTGTATATTGGGCACAGCGCTCTGCACGGTGTTAGCAGAGACTTTCCCGGGACAGTGAAACCCTATGTCAGAGACACTGAGAAGAAGCCCCAATGTTCCCTCCAGGCACTTTCAGTGTGGGTGCTTTCTCCACGTGGTTCCTGGTTTCACTGCGGCTCTGAAGAGAATGTTAGCAAAGAGGTAACCGGGACAGTGAAAACAGTACTCAAAGACAGGGAGAGCAAGCTCTCTCTTGGCACTTTGGATGTGGGACATACAGCGAGATGTTTGCTGCTTTTGCGTTTGGCTGTTGGGAGATTTACAGCACAAAGATATCTAGTTGATTTGAAGCAGTTCCGAGAAAGTCTAAACATAATCCCCACTTCTCCCTCCTGGCACTTTCCATGTGGGAGATATAGCAGGATGTATATTGGTTTTGAGGACAACTCAATGGACAGTGTAGGGAGAAAACCTCCTGGCTCCTTGAATGCCGTTTCTGGAGACACTGCGATCAATGTGGGAGATATGTCAAGATGTGTGTTTGTTTTGAGGACGGCTCTCTGGAGAGTCTTAGCAAAGAGGTCACACAGATAATCAGAGCAATTCTCAGAGACACTGAGAACAAGCTCCGCAATTCCCTCCTGGCACTTTCCCTGTAGGAGATACCGCAAGACGTTTCTGTATATTGGGCACAGCGCTCTGCACGGTGTTAGCAGAGACTTTCCCGGGACAGTGAAACCCTATGTCAGAGACACTGAGAAGAAGCCCCAATGTTCCCTCCAGGCACTTTCAGTGTGGGTGCTTTCTCCACGTGGTTCCTGGTTTCACTGCGGCTCTGAAGAGAATGTTAGCAAAGAGGTAACCGGGACAGTGAAAACAGTACTCAAAGACAGGGAGAGCAAGCTCTCTCTTGGCACTTTGGATGTGGGACATACAGCGAGATGTTTGCTGCTTTTGCGTTTGGCTGTTGGGAGATTTACAGCACAAAGATATCTAGTTGATTTGAAGCAGTTCCGAGAAAGTCTAAACATAATCCCCACTTCTCCCTCCTGGCACTTTCCATGTGGGAGATATAGCAGGATGTATATTGGTTTTGAGGACAACTCAATGGACAGTGTAGGGAGAAAACCTCCTGGCTCCTTGAATGCCGTTTCTGGAGACACTGCGATCAATGTGGGAGATATGTCAAGATGTGTGTTTGTTTTGAGGACGGCTCTCTGGAGAGTCTTAGCAAAGAGGTCACACAGATAATCAGAGCAATTCTCAGAGACACTGAGAACAAGCTCCGCAATTCCCTCCTGGCACTTTCCCTGTAGGAGATACCGCAAGACGTTTCTGTATATTGGGCACAGCGCTCTGCACGGTGTTAGCAGAGACTTTCCCGGGACAGTGAAACCCTATGTCAGAGACACTGAGAAGAAGCCCCAATGTTCCCTCCAGGCACTTTCAGTGTGGGTGCTTTCTCCACGTGGTTCCTGGTTTCACTGCGGCTCTGAAGAGAATGTTAGCAAAGAGGTAACCGGGACAGTGAAAACAGTACTCAAAGACAGGGAGAGCAAGCTCTCTCTTGGCACTTTGGATGTGGGACATACAGCGAGATGTTTGCTGCTTTTGCGTTTGGCTGTTGGGAGATTTACAGCACAAAGATATCTAGTTGATTTGAAGCAGTTCCGAGAAAGTCTAAACATAATCCCCACTTCTCCCTCCTGGCACTTTCCATGTGGGAGATATAGCAGGATGTATATTGGTTTTGAGGACAACTCAATGGACAGTGTAGGGAGAAAAGGTCCTGGCTCCTTGAATGCCGTTTCTGGAGACACTGCGATCAATGTGGGAGATATATCAAGATGTGTGTTTGTTTTGAGGACGGCTCTCTGGAGAGTCTTAGCAAAGAGGTCACACAGATAATCAGAGCAATTCTCAGAGACACTGAGAACAAGCTCCGCAATTCCCTCCTGGCACTTTCCCTGTAGGAGATACCGCAAGACGTTTCTGTATATTGGGCACAGCGCTCTGCACGGTGTTAGCAGAGACTTTCCCGGGACAGTGAAACCCTATGTCAGAGACACTGAGAAGAAGCCCCAATGTTCCCTCCAGGCACTTTCAGTGTGGGTGCTTTCTCCACGTGGTTCCTGGTTTCACTGCGGCTCTGAAGAGAATGTTAGCAAAGAGGTAACCGGGACAGTGAAAACAGTACTCAAAGACAGGGAGAGCAAGCTCTCTCTTGGCACTTTGGATGTGGGACATACAGCGAGATGTTTGCTGCTTTTGCGTTTGGCTGTTGGGAGATTTACAGCACAAAGATATCTAGTTGATTTGAAGCAGTTCCGAGAAAGTCTAAACATAATCCCCACTTCTCCCTCCTGGCACTTTCCATGTGGGAGATATAGCAGGATGTATATTGGTTTTGAGGACAACTCAATGGACAGTGTAGGGAGAAAACCTCCTGGCTCCTTGAATGCCGTTTCTGGAGACACTGCGATCAATGTGGGAGATATGTCAAGATGTGTGTTTGTTTTGAGGACGGCTCTCTGGAGAGTCTTAGCAAAGAGGTCACACAGATAATCAGAGCAATTCTCAGAGACACTGAGAACAAGCTCCGCAATTCCCTCCTGGCACTTTCCCTGTAGGAGATACCGCAAGACGTTTCTGTATATTGGGCACAGCGCTCTGCACGGTGTTAGCAGAGACTTTCCCGGGACAGTGAAACCCTATGTCAGAGACACTGAGAAGAAGCCCCAATGTTCCCTCCAGGCACTTTCAGTGTGGGTGCTTTCTCCACGTGGTTCCTGGTTTCACTGCGGCTCTGAAGAGAATGTTAGCAAAGAGGTAACCGGGACAGTGAAAACAGTACTCAAAGACAGGGAGAGCAAGCTCTCTCTTGGCACTTTGGATGTGGGACATACAGCGAGATGTTTGCTGCTTTTGCGTTTGGCTGTTGGGAGATTTACAGCACAAAGATATCTAGTTGATTTGAAGCAGTTCCGAGAAAGTCTAAACATAATCCCCACTTCTCCCTCCTGGCACTTTCCATGTGGGAGATATAGCAGGATGTATATTGGTTTTGAGGACAACTCAATGGACAGTGTAGGGAGAAAACCTCCTGGCTCCTTGAATGCCGTTTCTGGAGACACTGCGATCAATGTGGGAGATATGTCAAGATGTGTGTTTGTTTTGAGGACGGCTCTCTGGAGAGTCTTAGCAAAGAGGTCACACAGATAATCAGAGCAATTCTCAGAGACACTGAGAACAAGCTCCGCAATTCCCTCCTGGCACTTTCCCTGTAGGAGATACCGCAAGACGTTTCTGTATATTGGGCACAGCGCTCTGCACGGTGTTAGCAGAGACTTTCCCGGGACAGTGAAACCCTATGTCAGAGACACTGAGAAGAAGCCCCAATGTTCCCTCCAGGCACTTTCAGTGTGGGTGCTTTCTCCACGTGGTTCCTGGTTTCACTGCGGCTCTGAAGAGAATGTTAGCAAAGAGGTAACCGGGACAGTGAAAACAGTACTCAAAGACAGGGAGAGCAAGCTCTCTCTTGGCACTTTGGATGTGGGACATACAGCGAGATGTTTGCTGCTTTTGCGTTTGGCTGTTGGGAGATTTACAGCACAAAGATATCTAGTTGATTTGAAGCAGTTCCGAGAAAGTCTAAACATAATCCCCACTTCTCCCTCCTGGCACTTTCCATGTGGGAGATATAGCAGGATGTATATTGGTTTTGAGGACAACTCAATGGACAGTGTAGGGAGAAAAGGTCCTGGCTCCTTGAATGCCGTTTCTGGAGACACTGCGATCAATGTGGGAGATATGTCAAGATGTGTGTTTGTTTTGAGGACGGCTCTCTGGAGAGTCTTAGCAAAGAGGTCACACAGATAATCAGAGCAATTCTCAGAGACACTGAGAACAAGCTCCGCAATTCCCTCCTGGCACTTTCCCTGTAGGAGATACCGCAAGACGTTTCTGTATATTGGGCACAGCGCTCTGCACGGTGTTAGCAGAGACTTTCCCGGGACAGTGAAACCCTATGTCAGAGACACTGAGAAGAAGCCCCAATGTTCCCTCCAGGCACTTTCAGTGTGGGTGCTTTCTCCACGTGGTTCCTGGTTTCACTGCAGCTCTGAAGAGAATGTTAGCAAAGAGGTAACCGGGACAGTGAAAACAGTACTCAAAGACAGGGAGAGCAAGCTCTCTCTTGGCACTTTGGATGTGGGACATACAGCGAGATGTTTGCTGCTTTTGCGTTTGGTTGTTGGGAGATTTACAGCACAAAGATATCTAGTTGATTTGAAGCAGTTCCGAGAAAGTCTAAACATAATCCCCACTTCTCCCTCCTGGCACTTTCCATGTGGGAGATATAGCAGGATGTATATTGGTTTTGAGGACAACTCAATGGACAGTGTAGGGAGAAAACCTCCTGGCTCCTTGAATGCCGTTTCTGGAGACACTGCGATCAATGTGGGAGATATGTCAAGATGTGTGTTTGTTTTGAGGACGGCTCTCTGGAGAGTCTTAGCAAAGAGGTCACACAGATAATCAGAGCAATTCTCAGAGACACTGAGAACAAGCTCCGCAATTCCCTCCTGGCACTTTCCCTGTAGGAGATACCGCAAGACGTTTCTGTATATTGGGCACAGCGCTCTGCACGGTGTTAGCAGAGACTTTCCCGGGACAGTGAAACCCTATGTCAGAGACACTGAGAAGAAGCCCCAATGTTCCCTCCAGGCACTTTCAGTGTGGGTGCTTTCTCCACGTGGTTCCTGGTTTCACTGCGGCTCTGAAGAGAATGTTAGCAAAGAGGTAACCGGGACAGTGAAAACAGTACTCAAAGACAGGGAGAGCAAGCTCTCTCTTGGCACTTTGGATGTGGGACATACAGCGAGATGTTTGCTGCTTTTGCGTTTGGCTGTTGGGAGATTTACAGCACAAAGATATCTAGTTGATTTGAAGCAGTTCCGAGAAAGTCTAAACATAATCCCCACTTCTCCCTCCTGGCACTTTCCATGTGGGAGATATAGCAGGATGTATATTGGTTTTGAGGACAACTCAATGGACAGTGTAGGGAGAAAACCTCCTGGCTCCTTGAATGCCGTTTCTGGAGACACTGCGATCAATGTGGGAGATATGTCAAGATGTGTGTTTGTTTTGAGGACGGCTCTCTGGAGAGTCTTAGCAAAGAGGTCACACAGATAATCAGAGCAATTCTCAGAGACACTGAGAACAAGCTCCGCAATTCCCTCCTGGCACTTTCCCTGTAGGAGATACCGCAAGACGTTTCTGTATATTGGGCACAGCGCTCTGCACGGTGTTAGCAGAGACTTTCCCGGGACAGTGAAACCCTATGTCAGAGACACTGAGAAGAAGCCCCAATGTTCCCTCCAGGCACTTTCAGTGTGGGTGCTTTCTCCACGTGGTTCCTGGTTTCACTGCGGCTCTGAAGAGAATGTTAGCAAAGAGGTAACCGGGACAGTGAAAACAGTACTCAAAGACAGGGAGAGCAAGCTCTCTCTTGGCACTTTGGATGTGGGACATACAGCGAGATGTTTGCTGCTTTTGCGTTTGGCTGTTGGGAGATTTACAGCACAAAGATATCTAGTTGATTTGAAGCAGTTCCGAGAAAGTCTAAACATAATCCCCACTTCTCCCTCCTGGCACTTTCCATGTGGGAGATATAGCAGGATGTATATTGGTTTTGAGGACAACTCAATGGACAGTGTAGGGAGAAAAGGTCCTGGCTCCTTGAATGCCGTTTCTGGAGACACTGCGATCAATGTGGGAGATATATCAAGATGTGTGTTTGTTTTGAGGACGGCTCTCTGGAGAGTCTTAGCAAAGAGGTCACACAGATAATCAGAGCAATTCTCAGAGACACTGAGAACAAGCTCCGCAATTCCCTCCTGGCACTTTCCCTGTAGGAGATACCGCAAGACGTTTCTGTATATTGGGCACAGCGCTCTGCACGGTGTTAGCAGAGACTTTCCCGGGACAGTGAAACCCTATGTCAGAGACACTGAGAAGAAGCCCCAATGTTCCCTCCAGGCACTTTCAGTGTGGGTGCTTTCTCCACGTGGTTCCTGGTTTCACTGCGGCTCTGAAGAGAATGTTAGCAAAGAGGTAACCGGGACAGTGAAAACAGTACTCAAAGACAGGGAGAGCAAGCTCTCTCTTGGCACTTTGGATGTGGGACATACAGCGAGATGTTTGCTGCTTTTGCGTTTGGCTGTTGGGAGATTTACAGCACAAAGATATCTAGTTGATTTGAAGCAGTTCCGAGAAAGTCTAAACATAATCCCCACTTCTCCCTCCTGGCACTTTCCATGTGGGAGATATAGCAGGATGTATATTGGTTTTGAGGACAACTCAATGGACAGTGTAGGGAGAAAACCTCCTGGCTCCTTGAATGCCGTTTCTGGAGACACTGCGATCAATGTGGGAGATATGTCAAGATGTGTGTTTGTTTTGAGGACGGCTCTCTGGAGAGTCTTAGCAAAGAGGTCACACAGATAATCAGAGCAATTCTCAGAGACACTGAGAACAAGCTCCGCAATTCCCTCCTGGCACTTTCCCTGTAGGAGATACCGCAAGACGTTTCTGTATATTGGGCACAGCGCTCTGCACGGTGTTAGCAGAGACTTTCCCGGGACAGTGAAACCCTATGTCAGAGACACTGAGAAGAAGCCCCAATGTTCCCTCCAGGCACTTTCAGTGTGGGTGCTTTCTCCACGTGGTTCCTGGTTTCACTGCAGCTCTGAAGAGAATGTTAGCAAAGAGGTAACCGGGACAGTGAAAACAGTACTCAAAGACAGGGAGAGCAAGCTCTCTCTTGGCACTTTGGATGTGGGACATACAGCGAGATGTTTGCTGCTTTTGCGTTTGGTTGTTGGGAGATTTACAGCACAAAGATATCTAGTTGATTTGAAGCAGTTCCGAGAAAGTCTAAACATAATCCCCACTTCTCCCTCCTGGCACTTTCCATGTGGGAGATATAGCAGGATGTATATTGGTTTTGAGGACAACTCAATGGACAGTGTAGGGAGAAAAGGTCCTGGCTCCTTGAATGCCGTTTCTGGAGACACTGCGATCAATGTGGGAGATATATCAAGATGTGTGTTTGTTTTGAGGACGGCTCTCTGGAGAGTCTTAGCAAAGAGGTCACACAGATAATCAGAGCAATTCTCAGAGACACTGAGAACAAGCTCCGCAATTCCCTCCTGGCACTTTCCCTGTAGGAGATACCGCAAGACGTTTCTGTATATTGGGCACAGCGCTCTGCACGGTGTTAGCAGAGACTTTCCCGGGACAGTGAAACCCTATGTCAGAGACACTGAGAAGAAGCCCCAATGTTCCCTCCAGGCACTTTCAGTGTGGGTGCTTTCTCCACGTGGTTCCTGGTTTCACTGCGGCTCTGAAGAGAATGTTAGCAAAGAGGTAACCGGGACAGTGAAAACAGTACTCAAAGACAGGGAGAGCAAGCTCTCTCTTGGCACTTTGGATGTGGGACATACAGCGAGATGTTTGCTGCTTTTGCGTTTGGCTGTTGGGAGATTTACAGCACAAAGATATCTAGTTGATTTGAAGCAGTTCCGAGAAAGTCTAAACATAATCCCCACTTCTCCCTCCTGGCACTTTCCATGTGGGAGATATAGCAGGATGTATATTGGTTTTGAGGACAACTCAATGGACAGTGTAGGGAGAAAACCTCCTGGCTCCTTGAATGCCGTTTCTGGAGACACTGCGATCAATGTGGGAGATATGTCAAGATGTGTGTTTGTTTTGAGGACGGCTCTCTGGAGAGTCTTAGCAAAGAGGTCACACAGATAATCAGAGCAATTCTCAGAGACACTGAGAACAAGCTCCGCAATTCCCTCCTGGCACTTTCCCTGTAGGAGATACCGCAAGACGTTTCTGTATATTGGGCACAGCGCTCTGCACGGTGTTAGCAGAGACTTTCCCGGGACAGTGAAACCCTATGTCAGAGACACTGAGAAGAAGCCCCAATGTTCCCTCCAGGCACTTTCAGTGTGGGTGCTTTCTCCACGTGGTTCCTGGTTTCACTGCGGCTCTGAAGAGAATGTTAGCAAAGAGGTAACCGGGACAGTGAAAACAGTACTCAAAGACAGGGAGAGCAAGCTCTCTCTTGGCACTTTGGATGTGGGACATACAGCGAGATGTTTGCTGCTTTTGCGTTTGGCTGTTGGGAGATTTACAGCACAAAGATATCTAGTTGATTTGAAGCAGTTCCGAGAAAGTCTAAACATAATCCCCACTTCTCCCTCCTGGCACTTTCCATGTGGGAGATATAGCAGGATGTATATTGGTTTTGAGGACAACTCAATGGACAGTGTAGGGAGAAAACCTCCTGGCTCCTTGAATGCCGTTTCTGGAGACACTGCGATCAATGTGGGAGATATGTCAAGATGTGTGTTTGTTTTGAGGACGGCTCTCTGGAGAGTCTTAGCAAAGAGGTCACACAGATAATCAGAGCAATTCTCAGAGACACTGAGAACAAGCTCCGCAATTCCCTCCTGGCACTTTCCCTGTAGGAGATACCGCAAGACGTTTCTGTATATTGGGCACAGCGCTCTGCACGGTGTTAGCAGAGACTTTCCCGGGACAGTGAAACCCTATGTCAGAGACACTGAGAAGAAGCCCCAATGTTCCCTCCAGGCACTTTCAGTGTGGGTGCTTTCTCCACGTGGTTCCTGGTTTCACTGCGGCTCTGAAGAGAATGTTAGCAAAGAGGTAACCGGGACAGTGAAAACAGTACTCAAAGACAGGGAGAGCAAGCTCTCTCTTGGCACTTTGGATGTGGGACATACAGCGAGATGTTTGCTGCTTTTGCGTTTGGCTGTTGGGAGATTTACAGCACAAAGATATCTAGTTGATTTGAAGCAGTTCCGAGAAAGTCTAAACATAATCCCCACTTCTCCCTCCTGGCACTTTCCATGTGGGAGATATAGCAGGATGTATATTGGTTTTGAGGACAACTCAATGGACAGTGTAGGGAGAAAAGGTCCTGGCTCCTTGAATGCCGTTTCTGGAGACACTGCGATCAATGTGGGAGATATATCAAGATGTGTGTTTGTTTTGAGGACGGCTCTCTGGAGAGTCTTAGCAAAGAGGTCACACAGATAATCAGAGCAATTCTCAGAGACACTGAGAACAAGCTCCGCAATTCCCTCCTGGCACTTTCCCTGTAGGAGATACCGCAAGACGTTTCTGTATATTGGGCACAGCGCTCTGCACGGTGTTAGCAGAGACTTTCCCGGGACAGTGAAACCCTATGTCAGAGACACTGAGAAGAAGCCCCAATGTTCCCTCCAGGCACTTTCAGTGTGGGTGCTTTCTCCACGTGGTTCCTGGTTTCACTGCGGCTCTGAAGAGAATGTTAGCAAAGAGGTAACCGGGACAGTGAAAACAGTACTCAAAGACAGGGAGAGCAAGCTCTCTCTTGGCACTTTGGATGTGGGACATACAGCGAGATGTTTGCTGCTTTTGCGTTTGGCTGTTGGGAGATTTACAGCACAAAGATATCTAGTTGATTTGAAGCAGTTCCGAGAAAGTCTAAACATAATCCCCACTTCTCCCTCCTGGCACTTTCCATGTGGGAGATATAGCAGGATGTATATTGGTTTTGAGGACAACTCAATGGACAGTGTAGGGAGAAAACCTCCTGGCTCCTTGAATGCCGTTTCTGGAGACACTGCGATCAATGTGGGAGATATGTCAAGATGTGTGTTTGTTTTGAGGACGGCTCTCTGGAGAGTCTTAGCAAAGAGGTCACACAGATAATCAGAGCAATTCTCAGAGACACTGAGAACAAGCTCCGCAATTCCCTCCTGGCACTTTCCCTGTAGGAGATACCGCAAGACGTTTCTGTATATTGGGCACAGCGCTCTGCACGGTGTTAGCAGAGACTTTCCCGGGACAGTGAAACCCTATGTCAGAGACACTGAGAAGAAGCCCCAATGTTCCCTCCAGGCACTTTCAGTGTGGGTGCTTTCTCCACGTGGTTCCTGGTTTCACTGCGGCTCTGAAGAGAATGTTAGCAAAGAGGTAACCGGGACAGTGAAAACAGTACTCAAAGACAGGGAGAGCAAGCTCTCTCTTGGCACTTTGGATGTGGGACATACAGCGAGATGTTTGCTGCTTTTGCGTTTGGCTGTTGGGAGATTTACAGCACAAAGATATCTAGTTGATTTGAAGCAGTTCCGAGAAAGTCTAAACATAATCCCCACTTCTCCCTCCTGGCACTTTCCATGTGGGAGATATAGCAGGATGTATATTGGTTTTGAGGACAACTCAATGGACAGTGTAGGGAGAAAACCTCCTGGCTCCTTGAATGCCGTTTCTGGAGACACTGCGATCAATGTGGGAGATATGTCAAGATGTGTGTTTGTTTTGAGGACGGCTCTCTGGAGAGTCTTAGCAAAGAGGTCACACAGATAATCAGAGCAATTCTCAGAGACACTGAGAACAAGCTCCGCAATTCCCTCCTGGCACTTTCCCTGTAGGAGATACCGCAAGACGTTTCTGTATATTGGGCACAGCGCTCTGCACGGTGTTAGCAGAGACTTTCCCGGGACAGTGAAACCCTATGTCAGAGACACTGAGAAGAAGCCCCAATGTTCCCTCCAGGCACTTTCAGTGTGGGTGCTTTCTCCACGTGGTTCCTGGTTTCACTGCGGCTCTGAAGAGAATGTTAGCAAAGAGGTAACCGGGACAGTGAAAACAGTACTCAAAGACAGGGAGAGCAAGCTCTCTCTTGGCACTTTGGATGTGGGACATACAGCGAGATGTTTGCTGCTTTTGCGTTTGGCTGTTGGGAGATTTACAGCACAAAGATATCTAGTTGATTTGAAGCAGTTCCGAGAAAGTCTAAACATAATCCCCACTTCTCCCTCCTGGCACTTTCCATGTGGGAGATATAGCAGGATGTATATTGGTTTTGAGGACAACTCAATGGACAGTGTAGGGAGAAAAGGTCCTGGCTCCTTGAATGCCGTTTCTGGAGACACTGCGATCAATGTGGGAGATATGTCAAGATGTGTGTTTGTTTTGAGGACGGCTCTCTGGAGAGTCTTAGCAAAGAGGTCACACAGATAATCAGAGCAATTCTCAGAGACACTGAGAACAAGCTCCGCAATTCCCTCCTGGCACTTTCCCTGTAGGAGATACCGCAAGACGTTTCTGTATATTGGGCACAGCGCTCTGCACGGTGTTAGCAGAGACTTTCCCGGGACAGTGAAACCCTATGTCAGAGACACTGAGAAGAAGCCCCAATGTTCCCTCCAGGCACTTTCAGTGTGGGTGCTTTCTCCACGTGGTTCCTGGTTTCACTGCAGCTCTGAAGAGAATGTTAGCAAAGAGGTAACCGGGACAGTGAAAACAGTACTCAAAGACAGGGAGAGCAAGCTCTCTCTTGGCACTTTGGATGTGGGACATACAGCGAGATGTTTGCTGCTTTTGCGTTTGGTTGTTGGGAGATTTACAGCACAAAGATATCTAGTTGATTTGAAGCAGTTCCGAGAAATCTAAACATAATCCCCACTTCTCCCTCCTGGCACTTTCCATGTGGGAGATATAGCAGGATGTATATTGGTTTTGAGGACAACTCAATGGACAGTGTAGGGAGAAAACCTCCTGGCTCCTTGAATGCCGTTTCTGGAGACACTGCGATCAATGTGGGAGATATGTTCAAGATGTGTGTTTGTTTTGAGGACGGCTCTCTGGAGAGTCTTAGCAAAGAGGTCACACAGATAATCAGAGCAATTCTCAGAGACACTGAGAACAAGCTCCGCAATTCCCTCCTGGCACTTTCCTGTAGGAGATACCGCAAGACGTTTCTGTATATTGGGCACAGCGCTCTGCACGGTGTTAGCAGAGACTTTCCCGGGACAGTGAAACCCTATGTCAGAGACACTGAGAAGAAGCCCCAATGTTCCCTCCAGGCACTTTCAGTGTGGGTGCTTTCTCCACGTGGTTCCTGGTTTCACTGCGGCTCTGAAGAGAATGTTAGCAAAGAGGTAACCGGGACAGTGAAAACAGTACTCAAAGACAGGGAGAGCAAGCTCTCTCTTGGCACTTTGGATGTGGGACATACAGCGAGATGTTTGCTGCTTTTGCGTTTGGCTGTTGGGAGATTTACAGCACAAAGATATCTAGTTGATTTGAAGCAGTTCCGAGAAAGTCTAAACATAATCCCCACTTCTCCCTCCTGGCACTTTCCATGTGGGAGATATAGCAGGATGTATATTGGTTTTGAGGACAACTCAATGGACAGTGTAGGGAGAAAACCTCCTGGCTCCTTGAATGCCGTTTCTGGAGACACTGCGATCAATGTGGGAGATATGTCAAGATGTGTGTTTGTTTTGAGGACGGCTCTCTGGAGAGTCTTAGCAAAGAGGTCACACAGATAATCAGAGCAATTCTCAGAGACACTGAGAACAAGCTCCGCAATTCCCTCCTGGCACTTTCCCTGTAGGAGATACCGCAAGACGTTTCTGTATATTGGGCACAGCGCTCTGCACGGTGTTAGCAGAGACTTTCCCGGGACAGTGAAACCCTATGTCAGAGACACTGAGAAGAAGCCCCAATGTTCCCTCCAGGCACTTTCAGTGTGGGTGCTTTCTCCACGTGGTTCCTGGTTTCACTGCGGCTCTGAAGAGAATGTTAGCAAAGAGGTAACCGGGACAGTGAAAACAGTACTCAAAGACAGGGAGAGCAAGCTCTCTCTTGGCACTTTGGATGTGGGACATACAGCGAGATGTTTGCTGCTTTTGCGTTTGGCTGTTGGGAGATTTACAGCACAAAGATATCTAGTTGATTTGAAGCAGTTCCGAGAAAGTCTAAACATAATCCCCACTTCTCCCTCCTGGCACTTTCCATGTGGGAGATATAGCAGGATGTATATTGGTTTTGAGGACAACTCAATGGACAGTGTAGGGAGAAAAGGTCCTGGCTCCTTGAATGCCGTTTCTGGAGACACTGCGATCAATGTGGGAGATATATCAAGATGTGTGTTTGTTTTGAGGACGGCTCTCTGGAGAGTCTTAGCAAAGAGGTCACACAGATAATCAGAGCAATTCTCAGAGACACTGAGAACAAGCTCCGCAATTCCCTCCTGGCACTTTCCTGTAGGAGATACCGCAAGACGTTTCTGTATATTGGGCACAGCGCTCTGCACGGTGTTAGCAGAGACTTTCCCGGGACAGTGAAACCCTATGTCAGAGACACTGAGAAGAAGCCCCAATGTTCCCTCCAGGCACTTTCAGTGTGGGTGCTTTCTCCACGTGGTTCCTGGTTTCACTGCGGCTCTGAAGAGAATGTTAGCAAAGAGGTAACCGGGACAGTGAAAACAGTACTCAAAGACAGGGAGAGCAAGCTCTCTCTTGGCACTTTGGATGTGGGACATACAGCGAGATGTTTGCTGCTTTTGCGTTTGGCTGTTGGGAGATTTACAGCACAAAGATATCTAGTTGATTTGAAGCAGTTCCGAGAAAGTCTAAACATAATCCCCACTTCTCCCTCCTGGCACTTTCCATGTGGGAGATATAGCAGGATGTATATTGGTTTTGAGGACAACTCAATGGACAGTGTAGGGAGAAAACCTCCTGGCTCCTTGAATGCCGTTTCTGGAGACACTGCGATCAATGTGGGAGATATGTCAAGATGTGTGTTTGTTTTGAGGACGGCTCTCTGGAGAGTCTTAGCAAAGAGGTCACACAGATAATCAGAGCAATTCTCAGAGACACTGAGAACAAGCTCCGCAATTCCCTCCTGGCACTTTCCCTGTAGGAGATACCGCAAGACGTTTCTGTATATTGGGCACAGCGCTCTGCACGGTGTTAGCAGAGACTTTCCCGGGACAGTGAAACCCTATGTCAGAGACACTGAGAAGAAGCCCCAATGTTCCCTCCAGGCACTTTCAGTGTGGGTGCTTTCTCCACGTGGTTCCTGGTTCACTGCGGCTCTGAAGAGAATGTTAGCAAAGAGGTAACCGGGACAGTGAAAACAGTACTCAAAGACAGGGAGAGCAAGCTCTCTCTTGGCACTTTGGATGTGGGACATACAGCGAGATGTTTGCTGCTTTTGCGTTTGGCTGTTGGGAGATTTACAGCACAAAGATATCTAGTTGATTTGAAGCAGTTCCGAGAAAGTCTAAACATAATCCCCACTTCTCCCTCCTGGCACTTTCCATGTGGGAGATATAGCAGGATGTATATTGGTTTTGAGGACAACTCAATGGACAGTGTAGGGAGAAAACCTCCTGGCTCCTTGAATGCCGTTTCTGGAGACACTGCGATCAATGTGGGAGATATGTCAAGATGTGTGTTTGTTTTGAGGACGGCTCTCTGGAGAGTCTTAGCAAAGAGGTCACACAGATAATCAGAGCAATTCTCAGAGACACTGAGAACAAGCTCCGCAATTCCCTCCTGGCACTTTCCCTGTAGGAGATACCGCAAGACGTTTCTGTATATTGGGCACAGCGCTCTGCACGGTGTTAGCAGAGACTTTCCCGGGACAGTGAAACCCTATGTCAGAGACACTGAGAAGAAGCCCCAATGTTCCCTCCAGGCACTTTCAGTGTGGGTGCTTTCTCCACGTGGTTCCTGGTTTCACTGCGGCTCTGAAGAGAATGTTAGCAAAGAGGTAACCGGGACAGTGAAAACAGTACTCAAAGACAGGGAGAGCAAGCTCTCTCTTGGCACTTTGGATGTGGGACATACAGCGAGATGTTTGCTGCTTTTGCGTTTGGCTGTTGGGAGATTTACAGCACAAAGATATCTAGTTGATTTGAAGCAGTTCCGAGAAAGTCTAAACATAATCCCCACTTCTCCCTCCTGGCACTTTCCATGTGGGAGATATAGCAGGATGTATATTGGTTTTGAGGACAACTCAATGGACAGTGTAGGGAGAAAAGGTCCTGGCTCCTTGAATGCCGTTTCTGGAGGACACTGCGATCAATGTGGGAGATATGTCAAGATGTTGTTTTGTTTTGAGGACGGGCTCTCTGGAGAGTCTTAGCAAAGAGGTCACACAGATAAATCAGAGCAATTCTCAGAGACACTGAGAACAAGCTCCGCAATTCCCTCCTGGCACTTTCCCTGTAGGAGATACCGCAAGACGTTTCTGTATATTGGGCACAGCGCTCTGCACGGTGTTAGCAGAGACTTTCCCGGGACAGTGAAACCCTATGTCAGAGACACTGAGAAGAAGCCCCAATGTTCCCTCCAGGCACTTTCAGTGTGGGTGCTTTCTCCACGTGGTTCCTGGTTTCACTGCAGCTCTGAAGAGAATGTTAGCAAAGAGGTAACCGGGACAGTGAAAACAGTACTCAAAGACAGGGAGAGCAAGCTCTCTCTTGGCACTTTGGATGTGGGACATACAGCGAGATGTTTGCTGCTTTTGCGTTTGGTTGTTGGGAGATTTTACAGCACAAAGATATCTAGTTGATTTGAAGCAGTTCCGAGAAAGTCTAAACATAATCCCCACTTCTCCCTCCTGGCACTTTCCATGTGGGAGATATAGCAGGATGTATATTGGTTTTGAGGACAACTCAATGGACAGTGTAGGGAGAAAACCTCCTGGCTCCTTGAATGCCGTTTCTGGAGACACTGCGATCAATGTGGGAGATATGTCAAGATGTGTGTTTGTTTTGAGGACGGCTCTCTGGAGAGTCTTAGCAAAGAGGTCACACAGATAATCAGAGCAATTCTCAGAGACACTGAGAACAAGCTCCGCAATTCCCTCCTGGCACTTTCCCTGTAGGAGATACCGCAAGACGTTTCTGTATATTGGGCACAGCGCTCTGCACGGTGTTAGCAGAGACTTTCCCGGGACAGTGAAACCCTATGTCAGAGACACTGAGAAGAAGCCCAATGTTCCCTCCAGGCACTTTCAGTGTGGGTGCTTTCTCCACGTGGTTCCTGGTTTCACTGCGGCTCTGAAGAGAATGTTAGCAAAGAGGTAACCGGGACAGTGAAAACAGTACTCAAAGACAGGGAGAGCAAGCTCTCTCTTGGCACTTTGGATGTGGGACATACAGCGAGATGTTTGCTGCTTTTGCGTTTGGCTGTTGGGAGATTTACAGCACAAAGATATCTAGTTGATTTTGAAGCAGTTCCGAGAAAGTCTAAACATAATCCCCACTTCTCCCTCCTGGCACTTTCCATGTGGGAGATATAGCAGGATGTATATTGGTTTTGAGGACAACTCAATGGACAGTGTAGGGAGAAAACCTCCTGGCTCCTTGAATGCCGTTTCTGGAGACACTGCGATCAATGTGGGAGATATGTCAAGATGTGTGTTGTTTTGAGGACGGCTCTCTGGAGAGTCTTAGCAAAGAGGTCACACAGATAATCAGAGCAATTCTCAGAGACACTGAGAACAAGCTCCGCAATTCCCTCCTGGCACTTTCCCTGTAGGAGATACCGCAAGACGTTTCTGTATATTGGGCACAGCGCTCTGCACGGTGTTAGCAGAGACTTTCCCGGGACAGTGAAACCCTATGTCAGAGACACTGAGAAGAAGCCCCAATGTTCCCTCCAGGCACTTTCAGTGTGGGTGCTTTCTCCACGTGGTTCCTGGTTTCACTGCGGCTCTGAAGAGAATGTTAGCAAAGAGGTAACCGGGACAGTGAAAACAGTACTCAAAGACAGGGAGAGCAAGCTCTCTCTTGCACTTTGGATGTGGGACATACAGCGAGATGTTTGCTGCTTTTGCGTTTGGCTG
>NW_027436151.1:0-116000 GCF_964199755.1 Larus michahellis | reverse complement strand
AGAACAAGGCATAGTTTTCCCTGCTGGCTCTTTGGGCGTGGGACCCATCTCCAGACATATGGCCATTTTTGGGCCTGGAGCGACGCCAAGTGGGACAGGGCGGTTTTGAGGCTGAAGGCAGCAGGAAAGCCTGCAGCCCCCAGGTCTGTGGGGCTACGCAAGAGGTTCCCAAAGAGCTTTAGAACAAGGCATAGTTTTCCCTGCTGGCTCTTTTGGCGTGGGACCAGTCTCCAGACATATGGCCATTTTTGTGCCTGGCGCGGCGCCAAGTGGGACAGGGTGGTTTTGAGGCTGAAGGCAGCAGGAAAGCCTGCAGCCCCCAGGTGTGTGGGGCTACGCAAGCGGTTCCCAAAGAGCTTTAGAACAAGGCATAGTTTTCCCTGCTGGCTCTTTGGGCGTGGGACCCTTCTCCAGACATATGGCCATTTTTGTGCCTGGCGCTGCGCCAAGTGGGAAAGGGTGGTTTTGAGCCTGAAGGCAGCGGGAAAGCCTGCAGCCCCCAGGTCTGTGGGGCTACGCAAGCGGTTCCCAAAGAGCTTTAGAACAAGGCATAGTTTTCCCTGCTGGCTCTTTGGGCGTGGGACCAATCTCCAGCCATATGGCCATTTTTGTGCCTGGCGCGGCGCCAAGTGAAAAAGGGTGGGTTTGAGGCTGAAGGCAGCAGGAAGGCCTGCAGCCCGTAGGTCTGTGGGGCTACGCAAGCAGTTCCCAAAGAGCTTTAGAACAAGGCATAGTTTTCCCTGCTGGCTCTTTGGGCGTGGGACCAGTCTCCAGACATATGGCCATTTTTGTACCTGGCGCGGCACCAAGTGGGAAAGGGTGGTTTTGAGGCTGAAGGCAGCAGGAAATCCTGCAGCCCGCAGGTGTGTGGGGCTACGCAAGCGGTTCCCAAAGAGCTTTAGAACAAGGCATAGTTTTCCCTGCTGGCTCTTTGGGCGTGGGACCAATCTCCAGACATATGGCCATTTCTGTGCCTGGCGCGGCGCCAAGTGGGAAAGGGTGGTTTTGAGGCTGAAGGCAGCAGGAAAGCCTGCAGCCCCCAGGTGTGTGGGGCTACGCAAGCGGTTTCCAAAGAGCTTTAGAAGAAGGCATAGTTTTCCCTGCTGGCTCTTTGGGCATGGGACCAATCTCCAGACATATGGCCATTTTTGTGCCTGGCGCGGCGCCTAGTGAAAAAGGGTGGTTTTGAGGCTGAAGGCAGCAGGAAGGCCTGCATCCCGTAGGTCTGTGGGGCTACGCAAGCGGTTCCCAAAGAGCTTTAGAACAAGGCATAGTTTTCCCTGCTGGCTCTTTGGGCGTGGGACCAGTCTCCAGACATATGGCCATTTTTGTGCCTGGCGCGGCGCCAAGTGGGAAAGGGTGGTTTTGAGGCTGAAGGCAGCAGGAAAGCCTGCAGCCCCCAGGTCTGTGGGGCTACGCAAGCGGTTCCCAAAGAGCTTTAGAACAAGGCATAGTTTTCCCTGCTGGCTCTTTGGGCGTTTGACCCATCTCCAGACATATGGCCATTTTTGTGCCTGGCGCGGCGCCAAGTGGGAAAGGGTGGTATTGAGGCTGAAGGCAGCAGGAAAGCCTGCAGCCCCCAGGTCTGTGGGGCTACGCAAGCGGTTCCCAAAGAGCTTTAGAATAAGGCATAGTTTTCCCTGCTGGCTCTTTGGGCGTGGGACCAATCTCCAGACATATGGCCATTTTTGTGCCTGGCGTGGCGCCAAGTGAAAAAGGGTGGGTTTGAGGCTGAAGGCAGCAGGAAAGCCTGCATCCCGTAGGTCTGTGGGGCTACGCAAGCGGTTCCCAAAGAGCTTTAGAACAAGGCATAGTTTTCCCTGCTGGCTCTTTGGGCGTGGGACCAGTCTCCAGACATATGGCCATTTTTGTACCTGGCGCGGCGCCAAGTGGGAAAGGGTGGTTTTGAGGCTGAAGGCAGCAGGAAAGCCTGCAACCCGCAGGTGTGTGGGGCTATGCAAGCGGTTCCCAAAGAGCTTTAGAACAAGGCATAGTTTTCCCTGCTGGCTCTTTGGCTGTGGGACCAGTCTCCAGACATATGGCCATTTTTGTGCCTGGAGCGACGCCAAGTGGGACAGGGCGGTTTTGAGGCTGAAGGCAGCAGGAAAGCCTGCAGCCCCCAGGTGTGTGGGGCTACGCAAGCGGTTCCCAAAGAGCTTTAGAACAAGGCATAGTTTTCCCTGCTGGCTCTTTGGGCGTGGGACCCATCTCCAGACATATGGCCATTTTTGGGCCTGGAGCGACGCCAAGTGGGACAGGGCGGTTTTGAGGCTGAAGGCAGCAGGAAAGCCTGCAGCCCCCAGGTCTGTGGGGCTACGCAAGCGGTTCCCAAAGAGCTTTAGAACAAGGCATAGTTTTCCCTGCTGGCTCTTTGGGCGTGGGACCAATCTCCAGACATATGGCTATTCTTGTGCCTGGCGCGGCGCCAAGTGGGAAAGGGTGGTTTTGAGGCTGAAGGCAGCAGGAAAGCCTGCAGCCCCCAGGTGTGTGGGGCTACGCAAGCGGTTCCCAAAGAGCTTTAGAACAAGGCATAGTTTTCCCTGCTGGCTCTTTGGGCGTGGGACCAGTCTCCAGCCGTATGGCCATTTTTGTGCCTGGCGCTGCGCCAAGTGGGAAAGGGTGGTTTTGAGCCTGAAGGCAGCGGGAAAGCCTGCAGCCCCCAGGTCTGTGGGGCTACGCAAGCGGTTCCCAAAGAGCTTTAGAACAAGGCATAGTTTTCCCTGCTGGCTCTTTGGGCGTGGGACCAATCTCCAGCCATATGGCCATTTTTCTGCCTGGCGCGGCGCCAAGTGAAAAAGGGTGGGTTTGAGGCTGAAGGCAGCAGGAAGGCCTGCAGCCCGTAGGTCTGTGGGGCTACGCAAGCGGTTCCCAAAGAGCTTTAGAATAAGGCATAGTTTTCCCTGCTGGCTCTTTGGGCGTGGGACCAATCTCCAGACATATGGCCATTTTTGTGCCTGGCGTGGCGCCAAGTGAAAAAGGGTGGGTTTGAGGCTGAAGGCAGCAGGAAAGCCTGCATCCCGTAGGTCTGTGGGGCTACGCAAGCGGTTCCCAAAGAGCTTTAGAACAAGGCATAGTTTTCCCTGCTGGCTCTTTGGGCGTGGGACCAGTCTCCAGACATATGGCCATTTTTGTACCTGGCGCGGCGCCAAGTGGGAAAGGGTGGTTTTGAGGCTGAAGGCAGCAGGAAAGCCTGCAACCCGCAGGTGTGTGGGGCTATGCAAGCGGTTCCCAAAGAGCTTTAGAACAAGGCATAGTTTTCCCTGCTGGCTCTTTGGGCGTGGGACCAATCTCCAGACATATGGCCATTTTTGTGCCTGGAGCGACGCCAAGTGGGACAGGGCGGTTTTGAGGCTGAAGGCAGCAGGAAAGCCTGCAGCCCCCAGGTGTGTGGGGCTATGCAAGCGGTTCCCAAAGAGCTTTAGAACAAGGCATAGTTTTCCCTGCTGGCTCTTTGGGCGTGGGACCAGTCTCCAGACATATGGCCATTTTTGTGCCTGGCGCGGCGCCAAGTGGGAAAGGGTGGTTTTGAGGCTGAAGGCAGCAGGAAAGCCTGCAGCCCCCAGGTGTGTGGGGCTACGCAAGCGGTTCCCAAAGAGCTTTAGAACAAGGCATAGTTTTCCCTGCTGGCTCTTTGGGCGTGGGACCAGTCTCCAGACATATGGCCATTTTTGTGCCTGGCGCGGCGCCAAGTAGGAAAGGGTGGTTGTGAGGCTGAAGGCAGCGGGAAAGCCTGCAGCCCCCAGGTGTGTGGGGCTACGCAAGCGGTTCCCAAAGAGCTTTAGAACAAGGCATAGTTTTCCCTGCTGGCTCTTTGGGCGTGGGACCCATCTCCAGACATATGGCCATTTTTGGGCCTGGAGCGACGCCAAGTGGGACAGGGCGGTTTTGAGGCTGAAGGCAGCAGGAAAGCCTGCAGCCCCCAGGTCTGTGGGGCTACGCAAGCGGTTCCCAAAGAGCTTTAGAACAAGGCATAGTTTTCCCTGCTGGCTCTTTGGGCGTGGGACCAGTCTCCAGACATATGGCTATTTTTGTGCCTGGCGCGGCGCCAAGTGGGAAAGGGTGGTTTTGAGGCTGAAGGCAGCAGGAAAGCCTGCAGCCCCCAGGTGTGTGGGGCTACGCAAGCGGTTCCCAAAGAGCTTTAGAACAAGGCATAGTTTTCCCTGCTGGCTCTTTGGGCGTGGGACCAGTCTCCAGCCGTATGGCCATTTTTGTGCCTGGCGCTGCGCCAAGTGGGAAAGGGTGGTTTTGAGCCTGAAGGCAGCGGGAAAGCCTGCAGCCCCCAGGTCTGTGGGGCTACGCAAGCGGTTCCCAAAGAGCTTTACAACAAGGCATAGTTTTCCCTGCTGGCTCTTTGGGCGTGGGACCAATCTCCAGCCATATGGCCATTTTTCTGCCTGGCGCGGCGCCAAGTGAAAAAGGGTGGGTTTGAGGCTGAAGGCAGCAGGAAGGCCTGCAGCCCGTAGGTCTGTGGGGCTACGCAAGCGGTTCCCAAAGAGCTTTGGAACAAGGCATAGTTTTCCCTGCTGGCTCTTTGGGCGTGGGACCAGTCTCCAGACATATGGCCATTTTTGTGCCTGGCGCGGCGCCAAGTGGGAAAGGGTGGTTTTGAGGCTGAAGGCAGCAGGAAATCCTGCAGCCCGCAGGTGTGTGGGGCTACGCAAGCGGTTCCCAAAGAGCTTTAGAACAAGGCATAGTTTTCCCTGCTGGCTCTTTGGGCGTGGGACCAATCTCCAGACATATGGCCATTTCTGTGCCTGGAGCGACGCCAAGTGGGACAGGGCGGTTTTGAGGCTGAAGGCAGCAGGAAAGCCTGCAGCCCCCAGGTGTGTGGGGCTACGCAAGCGGTTCCCAAAGAGCTTTAGAACAAGGCATAGTTTTCCCTGCTGGCTCTTTGGGCGTGGGACCAATCTCCAGACATATGGCCATTTTTGTGCCTGGCGCGGCGCCAAGTGAAAAAGGGTGGGTTTGAGGCTGAAGGCAGCAGGAAAGCCTGCATCCCGTAGGTCTGTGGGGCTACGCAAGCGGTTCCCAAAGAGCTTTAGAACAAGGCATAGTTTTCCCTGCTGGCTCTTTGGGCGTGGGACCAGTCTCCAGACATATGGCCATTTTTGTGCCTGGCGCGGTGCCAAGTGGGAAAGGGTGGTTTTGAGGCTGAAGGCAGCAGGAAAGCCTGCAACCCGCAGGTGTGTGGGGCTATGCAAGCGGTTCCCAAAGAGCTTTAGAACAAGGCATAGTTTTCCCTGCTGGCTCTTTGGGCGTGGGACCAGTCTCCAGACATATGGCGATTTTTGTGCCTGGCGTGGCGCCAAGTGGGAAAGGGTGGTTTTGAGGCTGAAGGCAGCAGGAAAGCCTGCAGCCCCCAGGTGTGTGGGGCTACGCAAGCGGTTCCCAAAGAGCTTTAGAAGAAGGCATAGTTTTCCCTGCTGGCTCTTTGGGCGTGGGACCAATCTCCAGACATATGGCCATTTTTGTGCCTGGCGCGGCGCCAAGTAGGAAAGGGTGGTTGTGAGGCTGAAGGCAGCGGGAAAGCCTGCAGCCCCCAGGTGTGTGGGGCTACGCAAGCGGTTCCCAAAGAGCTTTAGAACAAGGCATAGTTTTCCCTGCTGGCTCTTTGGGCGTGGGACCCATCTCCAGACATATGGCCATTTTTGGGCCTGGCGCGGCGCCAAGTGGGAAAGGGTGGTTTTGAGGCTGAAGGCAGCAGGAAAGCCTGCAGCCCCCAGGTGTGTGGGGCTACGCAAGCGGTTCCCAAAGAGCTTTAGAACAAGGCATAGTTTTCCCTGCTGGCTCTTTGGGCGTGGGACCAATCTCCAGACATATGGCCATTTTTGTGCCTGGCGTGGCGCCAAGTGGGAAAGGGTGGTTTTGAGCCTGAAGGCAGCGGGAAAGCCTGCAGCCCCCAGGTCTGTGGGGCTACGCAAGCGGTTCCCAAAGAGCTTTAGAACAAGGCATAGTTTTCCCTGCTGGCTCTTTGGGCGTGGGACCCTTCTCCAGACATATGGCCATTTTTGTGCCTGGCGCGGCGCCAAGTGAAAAAGGGTGGGTTTGAGGCTGAAGGCAGCAGGAAGGCCTGCAGCCCGCAGGTGTGTGGGGCTACGCAAGCGGTTCCCAAAGAGCTTTACAACAAGGCATAGTTTTCCCTGCTGGCTCTTTGGGCGTGGGACCAGTCTCCAGACATATGGCCATTTCTGTGCCTGGAGCGACGCCAAGTGGGACAGGGCGGTTTTGAGGCTGAAGGCAGCAGGAAAGCCTGCAGCCCCCAGGTCTGTGGGGCTACGCAAGCGGTTCCCAAAGAGCTTTAGAACAAGGCATAGTTTTCCCTGCTGGCTCTTTGGGCGTGGGACCAGTCTCCAGACATATGGCTATTTTTGTGCCTGGCGCGGCGCCAAGTGGGAAAGGGTGGTTTTGAGGCTGAAGGCAGCAGGAAAGCCTGCAGCCCCCAGGTGTGTGGGGCTACGCAAGCGGTTCCCAAAGAGCTTTAGAACAAGGCATAGTTTTCCCTGCTGGCTCTTTGGGCGTGGGACCAGTCTCCAGCCGTATGGCCATTTTTGTGCCTGGCGCTGCGCCAAGTGGGAAAGGGTGGTTTTGAGCCTGAAGGCAGCGGGAAAGCCTGCAGCCCCCAGGTGTGTGGGGCTACGCAAGCGGTTCCCAAAGAGCTTTAGAACAAGGCATAGTTTTCCCTGCTGGCTCTTTGGGCGTGGGACCAATCTCCAGCCATATGGCCATTTTTCTGCCTGGCGCGGCGCCAAGTGAAAAAGGGTGGGTTTGAGGCTGAAGGCAGCAGGAAGGCCTGCAGCCCGTAGGTCTGTGGGGCTACGCAAGCGGTTCCCAAAGAGCTTTGGAACAAGGCATAGTTTTCCCTGCTGGCTCTTTGGGCGTGGGACCAGTCTCCAGACATATGGCCATTTTTGTGCCTGGCGCGGCGCCAAGTGGGAAAGGGTGGTTTTGAGGCTGAAGGCAGCAGGAAATCCTGCAGCCCGCAGGTGTGTGGGGCTACGCAAGCGGTTCCCAAAGAGCTTTAGAACAAGGCATAGTTTTCCCTGCTGGCTCTTTGGGCGTGGGACCAATCTCCAGACATATGGCCATTTCTGTGCCTGGAGCGACGCCAAGTGGGACAGGGCGGTTTTGAGGCTGAAGGCAGCAGGAAAGCCTGCAGCCCCCAGGTGTGTGGGGCTACGCAAGCGGTTCCCAAAGAGCTTTAGAACAAGGCATAGTTTTCCCTGCTGGCTCTTTGGGCGTGGGACCAATCTCCAGACATATGGCCATTTTTGTGCCTGGCGCGGCGCCAAGTGAAAAAGGGTGGGTTTGAGGCTGAAGGCAGCAGGAAAGCCTGCATCCCGTAGGTCTGTGGGGCTACGCAAGCGGTTCCCAAAGAGCTTTAGAACAAGGCATAGTTTTCCCTGCTGGCTCTTTGGGCGTGGGACCAATCTCCAGACATATGGCCATTTTTGTGCCTGGCGCGGCGCCAAGTGGGAAAGGGTGGTTTTGAGGCTGAAGGCAGCAGGAAGGCCTGCATCCCGTAGGTCTGTGGGGCTACGCAAGCGGTTCCCAAAGAGCTTTAGAACAAGGCATAGTTTTCCCTGCTGGCTCTTTGGGCGTGGGACCAGTCTCCAGACATATGGCCATTTTTGTGCCTGGCGCGGCGCCAAGTGGGAAAGGGTGGTTTTGAGGCTGAAGGCAGCAGGAAAGCCTGCAGCCCCCAGGTCTGTGGGGCTACGCAAGCGGTTCCCAAAGAGCTTTAGAACAAGGCATAGTTTTCCCTGCTGGCTCTTTGGGCGTTTGACCCATCTCCAGACATATGGCCATTTTTGTGCCTGGCGCGGCGCCTAGTGAAAAAGGGTGGTTTTGAGGCTGAAGGCAGCAGGAAGGCCTGCATCCCGTAGGTCTGTGGGGCTACGCAAGCGGTTCCCAAAGAGCTTTAGAACAAGGCATAGTTTTCCCTGCTGGCTCTTTGGCTGTGGGACCCATCTCCAGCCAAATGGCCATTTTTGTGCCTGGCGCGGCGCCAAGTGGGAAAGGGTGGTTCTGAGGCTGGAGGCAGCAGGAAAGCCTGCAGCCCGCAGGTGTGTGGGGCTACGCAAGCGGTTCCCAAAGAGCTTTTAGAACAAGGCATAGTTTTCCCTGCTGGCTCTTTGGGCCTGGGACCCATCACCAGACATATGGCCATTTTTGTGCCTGGCGCGGCGCCAAGTGGGAAAGGGTGGTTTTGAGGCTGAAGGCAGCAGGAAAGCCTGCAGCCCCCAGGTCTGTGGGGCTACGCAAGCGGTTCCCAAAGAGCTTTAGAACAAGGCACAGTTTTCCCTGTTGGCTCTTTGGGCGTGGGACCCATCACCAGACATATGGCCATTTTTGTGCCTGGCGCGGCACCATGTGGGAAAGGGTAGTATTGAGGCTGAAGGCAGCAGGAAAGCCTGCAGCCCCCAGGTCTGTGGGGCTACGCAAGCGGTTCCCAAAGAGCTTTAGAACAAGGCATAGTGGGGATTACGTTTAGACTTTCTCGGAACTGCTTCAAATCAACTAGATATCTTTGTGCTGTCAATCTCCCAACAGCCAAACGCAAAAGCAGCAAACATCTCGCTGTATGTCCCACATCGAAAGTGCCAAGAGAGTAATGTAGAGCTTGCTCTCCCTGTCTTTGAGTACTGTTTTCACTGTCCCGGTTACCTCTTTGCTAACATTCTCTTCAGAGCTGCAGTGAAACCAGGAACCACGTGGAGAAGGCACCCACTCTGAAAATGACTGGAAGGAACGTTGGGGCTTCTTCTCAGTGTCTCTGACATAGGGTTTCACTGTCCCGGGAAAGTCTCTGCTAACACCCTGCAGAGCGCAGTGCCCAATATACAGAAACGTCTTGCGGTATCTCCTACAGGGAAAGTGCCAGGAGGGAATTGTCGAGCTTGGTCTCAGTGTCTCTGAGAATTGCTCTGATTATCCCTGTGACCTCTTTGCTAAGACTCTCCAGAGAGACGTCCTCAAAACCAACACACATCTTGACATATCTCCCTCATTGATCTTAGTGTCTCCAGGAACGGCATTCAAGGAGCCAGGAATTTTTCTGCCCACACTCTCCGGGGACAGTTCCTTAAAACCAATATACATCCTGCTATATCTCCCACATGGAAAATGCCAGGAGGGAAAAGTGGGGATTATGTTTAGACTTTCTCAGAACTGCTTCAAATCAACTAGATATCTTTGTGCTGTAAATCTCCCAACAGCCAAACGCAAAAGCAGCAAACATCTCGCTGTATGTCCAACATCCAAAGTGCCAAGAGAGAGCTTGCTCTCCCTGTCTTTGAGTACTGTTTTCACTGTCCCGGTTACCTCTTAGCTAACATTCTCTTCAGAGCTGCAGTGAAACCAGGAACCACGTGGAGAAGGCACCCACACTGAAAATGCCTGGAAGGAACGTTGGGGCTTCTTCTCAGTGTCTCTGACATAGGGTTTCACTGTCCCGGGAAAGTCTCTGCTAACACCCTGCAGAGCGCTGTGCCCAATATACAGAAACGTCTTGCGGTATCTCCTACATGGAAAGTGCCAGGAGGGAGAAGCGGGGATTATGTTTAGACTTTCTCGGAACTGCTTCAAATCAACTAGATATCTTTGTGCTGTAAATCTCCCAACAGCCAAATGTAAAAGCAGCAAACATCTCGCTGTATGTCCAACATCCAAAGTGCCAAGAGAGAGCTTGCTCTCCCTGTCTTTGAGTACTGTTTTCAGTGTCCCGGTTACCTCTTTGCTAACATTCTCTTCGGAGCTGCAGTGAAACCAGGAACCACGTGGAGAAGGCACCCACACTGAAAATGCCTGGAAGGAACGTTGGGGCTTCTTCTCACTGTCTCTGACATAGGGTTTCACTGTCCCGGGAAAGTCTCTGCTAACACCCTGCAGAGCGCTGTGCCCAATATACAGAAACGTCTTGCGGTATCTCCTACAGGGAAAGTGCCAGGAGGGAATTGTCGAGCTTGGTCTCAGTGTCTCTGAGAATTGCTCTGATTATCCCTGTGACCTCTTTGCTAAGACTCTCCAGAGAGACGTCCTCAAAACCAACACACATGTTGACATATCTCCCTCATTGATCGCAGTGTCTCCAGGAACGGCATTCAAGGAGCCAGGAACTTTTCTCCCTACACTGTCCATTGAGTTGTCCTCAAAACCAATATACATCCTGCTATATCTCCCACATGGAAAATGCCAGGAGGGAAAGTGGGGATTATGTTTAGACTTTCTCGAAACTGCTTCAAATCAACTAGATATCTTTGTGCTGTAAATCTCCCAACAGCCAAATGTAAAAGCAGCAAACATCTCGCTGTATGTCCAACATCCAAAGTGCCAAGAGAGAGCTTGCTCTCCCTGTCTTTGAGTACTGTTTTCACTGTCCCGGTTACCTCTTTGCTAACATTCTCTTCGGAGCTGCAGTGAAACCAGGAACCACGTGGAGAAGGCACCCACACTGAAAATGCCTGGAAGGAACATTGGGGCTTCTTCTCAGTGTCTCTGACATAGGGTTTCACTGTCCCGGGAAAGTCTCTGCTAACACCCTGCAGAGCGCTGTGCCCAAGACTCTGTGCTAAGACTCTCCAGAGAGACGTCCTCAAAACCAACACACATCTTGACATATCTCCCTCATTGATCGCAGTGTCTCCAGGAACGGCATTCAAGGAGCCAGGAACTTTTCTGCCCACACTCTCCGGGGACAGTTCCTTAAAACCAATATACATCCTGCTATATCTCCCAGATGGAAAATGCCAGGAGGGAAAAGTGGGGATTATGTTTAGACTTTCTCAGAACTGCTTCAAATCAACTAGATAGCTTTGTGCTGTAAATCTCCCAACAGCCAAATGCAAAAGCAGCAAACATCTCCCTGTATGTCCAACATCCAAAGTGCCAAGAGAGTAATGTAGAGCTTGCTCTCCCTGTCTTTGAGTACTGTTTTCACTGTCCCGGTTACCTCTTTGCTAACATTCTCTTCAGAGCTGCAGTGAAACCAGGAACCACGTGGAGAAGGCACCCACACTGAAAATGACTGGAGGTAACATTGGGGCTTCTTCTCAGTGTCTCTGATGTCAGGTTTCACTGTCCCGGGAAAGTCTCTGCTAACACCCTGCAGAGCGCTGTGCCCAATATACAGAAACGTCTTGCGGTATCTCCTACAGGGAAAGTGCCAGGAGGGAATTGTCGAGCTTGGTCTCAGTGTCTCTGAGAATTGCTCTGATTATCCCTGTGACCTCTTTGCTAAGACTCTCCAGAGAGCCGTCCTCAAAACAAACACACATCTTGACATATCTCCCACATTGATCGCAGTGTCTCCAGGAACGGCATTCATTGAGCCAGGAACTTTTCTCCCTACACTGTCCATTGAGTTGTCCTCAAAACCAATATACATCCTGCTATATCTCCCACATGGAAAGTGCCAGGAGGGAGAAGTGGGGATTATGTTTAGACTTTCTCGGAACTGCTTCAAATCAACTAGATATCTTTGTGCTGTAAATCTCCCAACAGCCAAATGTAAAAGCAGCAAACATCTCCCTGTATGTCCCACATCCAAAGTGCCAAGAGAGAGCTTGCTCTCCCTGTCTTTGAGTACTGTTTTCACTGTCCCGGTTACCTCTTTGCTAACATTCTCTTCAGAGCTGCAGTGAAACCAGGAACCACGTGGAGAAGGCACCCACTCTGAAAATGACTGGAAGGAACGTTGGGGCTTCTTCTCAGTGTCTCTGACATAGGGTTTCACTGTCCCGGGAAAGTCTCTGCTAACACCCTGCAGAGCGCAGTGCCCAATATACAGAAACGTCTTGCGGTATCTCCTACAGGGAAAGTGCCAGGAGGGAATTGTCGATCTTGGTCTCAGTGTCTCTGAGAATTGCTCTGATTATCCCTGTGACCTCTTTGCTAAGACTCTCCAGAGAGACGTCCTCAAAACCAACACACATCTTGACATATCTCCCTCATTGATCGCAGTGTCTCCAGGAACGGCATTCAAGGAGCCAGGAACTTTTCTGCCCACACTCTCCGGGGACAGTTCCTTAAAACCAATATACATCCTGCTATATCTCCCACATGGAAAATGCCAGGAGGGAAAAGTGGGGATTATGTTTAGACTTTCTCAGAACTGCTTCAAATCAACTAGATATCTTTGTGCTGTAAATCTCCCAACAGCCAAACGCAAAAGCAGCAAACATCTCGCTGTATGTCCAACATCCAAAGTGCCAAGAGAGAGCTTGCTCTCCCTGTCTTTGAGTACTGTTTTCACTGTCCCGGTTTCCTCTTAGCTAACATTCTCTTCAGAGCTGCAGTGAAACCAGGAACCACGTGGAGAAGGCACCCACACTGAAAATGCCTGGAAGGAACGTTGGGGCTTCTTCTCAGTGTC
Source organism: Larus michahellis (assembly GCF_964199755.1). Lineage (NCBI taxonomy): Eukaryota > Metazoa > Chordata > Aves > Charadriiformes > Laridae > Larus > Larus michahellis. The sequence continues at coordinate 103,630 of NW_027436151.1, read as the reverse complement.
TCTGACATAGGGTTTCACTGTCCCGGGAAAGTCTCTGCTAACACCCTGCAGAGCGCTGTGCCCAATATACAGAAATGTCTTGCGGTATCTCCTACATGGAAAGTGCCAGGAGGGAGAAGCGGGGATTATGTTTAGACTTTCTCGGAACTGCTTCAAATCAACTAGATATCTTTGTGCTGTAAATCTCCCAACAGCCAAATGTAAAAGCAGCAAACATCTCGCTGTATGTCCAACATCCAAAGTGCCAAGAGAGAGCTTGCTCTCCCTGTCTTTGAGTACTGTTTTCAGTGTCCCGGTTACCTCTTTGCTAACATTCTCTTCGGAGCTGCAGTGAAACCAGGAACCACGTGGAGAAGGCACCCACACTGAAAATGACTGGAAGGAACGTTGGGGCTTCTTCTCACTGTCTCTGACATAGGGTTTCACTGTCCCGGGAAAGTCTCTGCTAACACCCTGCAGAGCGCAGTGCCCAATATACAGAAACGTCTTGCGGTATCTCCTACAGGGAAAGTGCCAGGAGGGAATTGTCAAGCTTGGTCTCAGTGTCTCTGAGAATTGCTCTGATTATCCCTGTGACCTCTTTGCTAAGACTCTCCAGAGAGACGTCCTCAAAACCAACACACATGTTGACATATCTCCCACATTGATCGCAGTGTCTCCAGGAACGGCATTCAAGGAGCCAGGAACTTTTCTCCCTACACTGTCCATTGAGTTGTCCTCAAAACCAATATACATCCTGCTATATCTCCCACATGGAAAATGCCAGGAGGGAAAGTGGGGATTATGCTTAGACTTTCTCAGAACTGCTTCAAATCAACTAGATATCTTTGTGCTGTAAATCTCCCAACAGCCAAATGTAAAAGCAGCAAACATCTCGCTGTATGTCCAACATCCAAAGTGCCAAGAGAGAGCTTGCTCTCCCTGTCTTTGAGTACTGTTTTCACTGTCCCGGTTACCTCTTTGCTAACATTCTCTTCAGAGCTGCAGTGAAACCAGGAACCACGTGGAGAAGGCACCCACACTGAAAATGCCTGGAAGGAACATTGGGGCTTCTTCTCAGTGTCTCTGACATAGGGTTTCACTGTCCCGGGAAAGTCTCTGCTAACACCCTGCAGAGCGCTGTGCCCAATATATAGAAACGTATTGCGGTATCTCCTACAGGGAAAGTGCCAGGAGGGAATTGTCGATCTTGTTCTCAGTGTCTCTGAGAATTGCTCTGATTATCCCTGTGACCTCTTTGCTAAGACTCTCCAGAGAGCCGTCCTCAAAACCAACACACATCTTGACATATCTCCCACATTGATCGCAGTGTCTCCAGGAATGGCATTCAAGGAGCCAGGAACTTTTCTGCCCACACTCTCCGGGGACAGTTCCTTAAAACCAATATACATCCTGCTATATCTCCCACATGGAAAATGCCAGGAGGGAGAAGTGGGGATTATGTTTAGACTTTCTCAGAACTGCTTCAAATCAACTAGATATCTTTGTGCTGTAAATCTCCCAACAGCCAAACGCAAAAGCAGCAAACATATCGCTGTATGTCCCACATCCAAAGTGCCAAGAGAGAGCTTGCTCTCCCTGTCTTTGAGTACTGTTTTCACTGTCCCGGTTACCTCTTTGCTAACATTCTCTTCAGAGCTGCAGTGAAACCAGGAACCACGTGGAGAAGGCACCCACACTGAAAGTGCCTGGAAGGAACGTTGGGGCTTCTTCTCACTGTCTCTGACATAGGGTTTCACTGTCCCGGGAAAGTCTCTGCTAACACCCTGCAGAGCGCAGTGCCCAATATACAGAAACGTCTTGCGGTATCTCCTACAGGGAAAGTGCCAGGAGGGAATTGTCGAGCTTGTTCTCAGTGTCTCTGAGAATTGCTCTGATTATCCCTGTGACCTCTTTGCTAAGACTCTCCAGAGAGACGTCCTCAAAACCAACACACATGTTGACATATCTCCCTCATTGATCTCAGTGTCTCCAGGAACGGCATTCAATGAGCCAGGAACTTTTCTCCCTACACTGTCCATTGAGTTGTCCTCAAAACCAATATACATCCTGCTATATCTCCCACATGGAAAATGCCAGGAGGGAAAGTGAGGATTATGTTTAGACTTTCTCGGAACTGCTTCAAATCAACTAGATATCTTTGTGCTGTAAATCTCCCAACAGCCAAACGCAAAAGCAGCAAACATCTCGCTGTATGTCCCACATCCAAAGTGCCAAGAGAGTAATGTCGAGCTTGCTCTCCCTGTCTTTGAGTACTGTTTTCACTGTCCTGGTTACCTCTTAGCTAACATTCTCTTCAGAGCTGCAGTGAAACCAGGAACCATGTGGAGAAGGCACCCACACTGAAAATGCCTGGAAGGAACGTTGGGGCTTCTTCTCAGTGTCTCTGATGTCGGGTTTCACTGTCCCGGGAAAGTCTCTGCTAACACCCTGCAGAGCGCAGTGCCCAATATACAGAAACGTCTTGCGGTATCTCCTACAGGGAAAGTGCCAGGAGGGAATTGTCGATCTTGGTCTCAGTGTCTCTGAGAATTGCTCTGATTATCCCTGTGACCTCTTTGCTAAGACTCTCCAGAGAGACGTCCTCAAAACCAACACACATCTTGACATATCTCCCTCATTGATCGCAGTGTCTCCAGGAACGGCATTCAAGGAGCCAGGAACTTTTCTGCCCACACTCTCCGGGGACAGTTCCTTAAAACCAATATACATCCTGCTATATCTCCCACATGGAAAATGCCAGGAGGGAAAAGTGGGGATTATGTTTAGACTTTCTCGGAACTGCTTCAAATCAACTAGATAGCTTTGTGCTGTAAATCTCCCAACAGCCAAACGCAAAAGCAGCAAACATATCGCTGTATGTCCCACATCCAAAGTGCCAAGAGAGAGCTTGCTCTCCCTGTCTTTGAGTACTGTTTTCACTGTCCCGGTTACCTCTTTGCTAACATTCTCTTCAGAGCTGCAGTGAAACCAGGAACCACGTGGAGAAGGCACCCACACTGAAAGTGCCTGGAAGGAACGTTGGGGCTTCTTCTCACTGTCTCTGACATAGGGTTTCACTGTCCCGGGAAAGTCTCTGCTAACACCCTGCAGAGCGCAGTGCCCAATATACAGAAACGTCTTGCGGTATCTCCTACAGGGAAAGTGCCAGGAGGGAATTGTCGAGCTTGTTCTCAGTGTCTCTGAGAATTGCTCTGATTATCCCTGTGACCTCTTTGCTAAGACTCTCCAGAGAGACGTCCTCAAAACCAACACACATGTTGACATATCTCCCTCATTGATCTCAGTGTCTCCAGGAACGGCATTCAATGAGCCAGGAACTTTTCTCCCTACACTGTCCATTGAGTTGTCCTCAAAACCAATATACATCCTGCTATATCTCCCACATGGAAAATGCCAGGAGGGAAAGTGAGGATTATGTTTAGACTTTCTCGGAACTGCTTCAAATCAACTAGATATCTTTGTGCTGTAAATCTCCCAACAGCCAAACGCAAAAGCAGCAAACATCTCGCTGTATGTCCCACATCCAAAGTGCCAAGAGAGTAATGTCGAGCTTGCTCTCCCTGTCTTTGAGTACTGTTTTCACTGTCCTGGTTACCTCTTAGCTAACATTCTCTTCAGAGCTGCAGTGAAACCAGGAACCATGTGGAGAAGGCACCCACACTGAAAATGCCTGGAAGGAACATTGGGGCTTCTTCTCAGTGTCTCTGACATAGGGTTTCACTGTCCCGGGAAAGTCTCTGCTAACACCCTGCAGAGCGCTGTGCCCAAGACTCTGTGCTAAGACTCTCCAGAGAGACGTCCTCAAAACCAACACACATCTTGACATATCTCCCTCATTGATCTCAGTGTCTCCAGGAACGGCATTCAAGGAGCCAGGAACTTTTCTGCCCACACTCTCCGGGGACAGTTCCTTAAAACCAATATACATCCTGCTATATCTCCCAGATGGAAAATGCCAGGAGGGAAAAGTGGGGATTATGTTTAGACTTTCTCAGAACTGCTTCAAATCAACTAGATAGCTTTGTGCTGTAAATCTCCCAACAGCCAAATGCAAAAGCAGCAAACATCTCCCTGTATGTCCAACATCCAAAGTGCCAAGAGAGTAATGTAGAGCTTGCTCTCCCTGTCTTTGAGTACTGTTTTCACTGTCCTGGTTACCTCTTTGCTAACATTCTCTTCAGAGCTGCAGTGAAACCAGGAACCACGTGGAGAAGGCACCCACACTGAAAATGACTGGAGGTAACATTGGGGCTTCTTCTCAGTGTCTCTGATGTCAGGTTTCACTGTCCCGGGAAAGTCTCTGCTAACACCCTGCAGAGCGCTGTGCCCAATATACAGAAACGTCTTGCGGTATCTCCTACAGGGAAAGTGCCAGGAGGGAATTGTCGAGCTTGGTCTCAGTGTCTCTGAGAATTGCTCTGATTATCCCTGTGACCTCTTTGCTAAGACTCTCCAGAGAGCCGTCCTCAAAACAAACACACATCTTGACATATCTCCCACATTGATCGCAGTGTCTCCAGGAACGGCATTCATTGAGCCAGGAACTTTTCTCCCTACACTGTCCATTGAGTTGTCCTCAAAACCAATATACATCCTGCTATATCTCCCACATGGAAAGTGCCAGGAGGGAGAAGTGGGGATTATGTTTAGACTTTCTCGGAACTGCTTCAAATCAACTAGATATCTTTGTGCTGTAAATCTCCCAACAGCCAAATGTAAAAGCAGCAAACATCTCCCTGTATGTCCCACATCCAAAGTGCCAAGAGAGAGCTTGCTCTCCCTGTCTTTGAGTACTGTTTTCACTGTCCCGGTTACCTCTTTGCTAACATTCTCTTCAGAGCTGCAGTGAAACCAGGAACCACGTGGAGAAGGCACCCACTCTGAAAATGACTGGAAGGAACGTTGGGGCTTCTTCTCAGTGTCTCTGACATAGGGTTTCACTGTCCCGGGAAAGTCTCTGCTAACACCCTGCAGAGCGCAGTGCCCAATATACAGAAACGTCTTGCGGTATCTCCTACAGGGAAAGTGCCAGGAGGGAATTGTCGATCTTGGTCTCAGTGTCTCTGAGAATTGCTCTGATTATCCCTGTGACCTCTTTGCTAAGACTCTCCAGAGAGACGTCCTCAAAACCAACACACATCTTGACATATCTCCCTCATTGATCGCAGTGTCTCCAGGAACGGCATTCAAGGAGCCAGGAACTTTTCTGCCCACACTCTCCGGGGACAGTTCCTTAAAACCAATATACATCCTGCTATATCTCCCACATGGAAAATGCCAGGAGGGAAAAGTGGGGATTATGTTTAGACTTTCTCAGAACTGCTTCAAATCAACTAGATATCTTTGTGCTGTAAATCTCCCAACAGCCAAACGCAAAAGCAGCAAACATCTCGCTGTATGTCCAACATCCAAAGTGCCAAGAGAGAGCTTGCTCTCCCTGTCTTTGAGTACTGTTTTCACTGTCCCGGTTTCCTCTTAGCTAACATTCTCTTCAGAGCTGCAGTGAAACCAGGAACCACGTGGAGAAGGCACCCACACTGAAAATGCCTGGAAGGAACGTTGGGGCTTCTTCTCAGTGTCTCTGACATAGGGTTTCACTGTCCCGGGAAAGTCTCTGCTAACACCCTGCAGAGCGCTGTGCCCAATATACAGAAATGTCTTGCGGTATCTCCTACATGGAAAGTGCCAGGAGGGAGAAGCGGGGATTATGTTTAGACTTTCTCGGAACTGCTTCAAATCAACTAGATATCTTTGTGCTGTAAATCTCCCAACAGCCAAATGTAAAAGCAGCAAACATCTCGCTGTATGTCCAACATCCAAAGTGCCAAGAGAGAGCTTGCTCTCCCTGTCTTTGAGTACTGTTTTCAGTGTCCCGGTTACCTCTTTGCTAACATTCTCTTCGGAGCTGCAGTGAAACCAGGAACCACGTGGAGAAGGCACCCACACTGAAAATGACTGGAAGGAACGTTGGGGCTTCTTCTCACTGTCTCTGACATAGGGTTTCACTGTCCCGGGAAAGTCTCTGCTAACACCCTGCAGAGCGCAGTGCCCAATATACAGAAACGTCTTGCGGTATCTCCTACAGGGAAAGTGCCAGGAGGGAATTGTCAAGCTTGGTCTCAGTGTCTCTGAGAATTGCTCTGATTATCCCTGTGACCTCTTTGCTAAGACTCTCCAGAGAGACGTCCTCAAAACCAACACACATGTTGACATATCTCCCACATTGATCGCAGTGTCTCCAGGAACGGCATTCAAGGAGCCAGGAACTTTTCTCCCTACACTGTCCATTGAGTTGTCCTCAAAACCAATATACATCCTGCTATATCTCCCACATGGAAAATGCCAGGAGGGAAAGTGGGGATTATGCTTAGACTTTCTCAGAACTGCTTCAAATCAACTAGATATCTTTGTGCTGTAAATCTCCCAACAGCCAAATGTAAAAGCAGCAAACATCTCGCTGTATGTCCAACATCCAAAGTGCCAAGAGAGAGCTTGCTCTCCCTGTCTTTGAGTACTGTTTTCACTGTCCCGGTTACCTCTTTGCTAACATTCTCTTCAGAGCTGCAGTGAAACCAGGAACCACGTGGAGAAGGCACCCACACTGAAAATGCCTGGAAGGAACATTGGGGCTTCTTCTCAGTGTCTCTGACATAGGGTTTCACTGTCCCGGGAAAGTCTCTGCTAACACCCTGCAGAGCGCTGTGCCCAAGACTCTGTGCTAAGACTCTCCAGAGAGACGTCCTCAAAACCAACACACATCTTGACATATCTCCCTCATTGATCTCAGTGTCTCCAGGAACGGCATTCAAGGAGCCAGGAACTTTTCTGCCCACACTCTCCGGGGACAGTTCCTTAAAACCAATATACATCCTGCTATATCTCCCAGATGGAAAATGCCAGGAGGGAAAAGTGGGGATTATGTTTAGACTTTCTCAGAACTGCTTCAAATCAACTAGATAGCTTTGTGCTGTAAATCTCCCAACAGCCAAACGCAAAAGCAGCAAACATCTCACTGTATGTCCCACATCGAAAGTGCCAAGAGAGAGCTTGCTCTCCCTGTCTTTGAGTACTGTTTTCACTGTCCCGGTTACCTCTTTGCTAACATTCTCTTCAGAGCTGCAGTGAAACCAGGAACCACGTGGAGAAGGCACCCACTCTGAAAATGCCTGGAAGGAACGTTGGGGCTTCTTCTCAGTGTCTCTGACATAGGGTTTCACTGTCCCGGGAAAGTCTCTGCTAACACCCTGCAGAGCGCTGTGCCCAATATACAGAAACGTCTTGCGGTATCTCCTACAGGGAAAGTGCCAGGAGGGAATTGTCAAGCTTGGTCTCAGTGTCTCTGAGAATTGCTCTGATTATCCGTGTGACCTCTTTGCTAAGACTCTCCAGAGAGCCGTCCTCAAAACCAACACACATCTTGACATATCTCCCACATTGATCGCAGTGTCTCCAGGAACGGCATTCAATGAGCCAGGAATTTTTCTGCCCACACTCTCCGGGGACAGTTCCTTAAAACCAATATACATCCTGCTATATCTCCCACATGGAAAATGCCAGGAGGGAAAAGTGGGGATTATGTTTAGACTTTCTCGGAACTGCTTCAAATCAACTAGATATCTTTGTGCTGTAAATCTCCCAACAGCCAAATGTAAAAGCAGCAAACATCTCCCTGTATGTCCCACATCCAAAGTGCCAAGAGAGAGCTTGCTCTCCCTGTCTTTGAGTACTGTTTTCAGTGTCCCGGTTACCTCTTTGCTAACATTCTCTTCAGAGCTGCAGTGAAACCAGGAACCACGTGGAGAAGGCACCCACACTGAAAATGCCTGGAAGGAACATTGGGGCTTCTTCTCAGTGTCTCTGACATAGGGTTTCACTGTCCCGGGAAAGTCTCTGCTAACACCCTGCAGAGCGCTGTGCCCAATATATAGAAACGTATTGCGGTATCTCCTACAGGGAAAGTGCCAGGAGGGAATTGTCGATCTTGTTCTCAGTGTCTCTGAGAATTGCTCTGATTATCCCTGTGACCTCTTTGCTAAGACTCTCCAGAGAGCCGTCCTCAAAACCAACACACATCTTGACATATCTCCCACATTGATCGCAGTGTCTCCAGGAATGGCATTCAAGGAGCCAGGAACTTTTCTGCCCACACTCTCCGGGGACAGTTCCTTAAAACCAATATACATCCTGCTATATCTCCCACATGGAAAATGCCAGGAGGGAGAAGTGGGGATTATGTTTAGACTTTCTCAGAACTGCTTCAAATCAACTAGATATCTTTGTGCTGTAAATCTCCCAACAGCCAAACGCAAAAGCAGCAAACATATCGCTGTATGTCCCACATCCAAAGTGCCAAGAGAGAGCTTGCTCTCCCTGTCTTTGAGTACTGTTTTCACTGTCCCGGTTACCTCTTTGCTAACATTCTCTTCAGAGCTGCAGTGAAACCAGGAACCACGTGGAGAAGGCACCCACACTGAAAGTGCCTGGAAGGAACGTTGGGGCTTCTTCTCACTGTCTCTGACATAGGGTTTCACTGTCCCGGGAAAGTCTCTGCTAACACCCTGCAGAGCGCAGTGCCCAATATACAGAAACGTCTTGCGGTATCTCCTACAGGGAAAGTGCCAGGAGGGAATTGTCGAGCTTGGTCTCAGTGTCTCTGAGAATTGCTCTGATTATCCCTGTGACCTCTTTGCTAAGACTCTCCAGAGAGACGTCCTCAAAACCAACACACATGTTGACATATCTCCCTCATTGATCTCAGTGTCTCCAGGAACGGCATTCAATGAGCCAGGAACTTTTCTCCCTACACTGTCCATTGAGTTGTCCTCAAAACCAATATACATCCTGCTATATCTCCCACATGGAAAATGCCAGGAGGGAAAGTGAGGATTATGTTTAGACTTTCTCGGAACTGCTTCAAATCAACTAGATATCTTTGTGCTGTAAATCTCCCAACAGCCAAACGCAAAAGCAGCAAACATCTCGCTGTATGTCCCACATCCAAAGTGCCAAGAGAGTAATGTCGAGCTTGCTCTCCCTGTCTTTGAGTACTGTTTTCACTGTCCTGGTTACCTCTTAGCTAACATTCTCTTCAGAGCTGCAGTGAAACCAGGAACCATGTGGAGAAGGCACCCACACTGAAAATGCCTGGAAGGAACGTTGGGGCTTCTTCTCAGTGTCTCTGATGTCGGGTTTCACTGTCCCGGGAAAGTCTCTGCTAACACCCTGCAGAGCGCAGTGCCCAATATACAGAAACGTCTTGCGGTATCTCCTACAGGGAAAGTGCCAGGAGGGAATTGTCGATCTTGGTCTCAGTGTCTCTGAGAATTGCTCTGATTATCCCTGTGACCTCTTTGCTAAGACTCTCCAGAGAGACGTCCTCAAAACCAACACACATCTTGACATATCTCCCTCATTGATCGCAGTGTCTCCAGGAACGGCATTCAAGGAGCCAGGAACTTTTCTGCCCACACTCTCCGGGGACAGTTCCTTAAAACCAATATACATCCTGCTATATCTCCCACATGGAAAATGCCAGGAGGGAAAAGTGGGGATTATGTTTAGACTTTCTCGGAACTGCTTCAAATCAACTAGATAGCTTTGTGCTGTAAATCTCCCAACAGCCAAACGCAAAAGCAGCAAACATATCGCTGTATGTCCCACATCCAAAGTGCCAAGAGAGAGCTTGCTCTCCCTGTCTTTGAGTACTGTTTTCACTGTCCCGGTTACCTCTTTGCTAACATTCTCTTCAGAGCTGCAGTGAAACCAGGAACCACGTGGAGAAGGCACCCACACTGAAAGTGCCTGGAAGGAACGTTGGGGCTTCTTCTCACTGTCTCTGACATAGGGTTTCACTGTCCCGGGAAAGTCTCTGCTAACACCCTGCAGAGCGCAGTGCCCAATATACAGAAACGTCTTGCGGTATCTCCTACAGGGAAAGTGCCAGGAGGGAATTGTCGAGCTTGTTCTCAGTGTCTCTGAGAATTGCTCTGATTATCCCTGTGACCTCTTTGCTAAGACTCTCCAGAGAGACGTCCTCAAAACCAACACACATGTTGACATATCTCCCTCATTGATCTCAGTGTCTCCAGGAACGGCATTCAATGAGCCAGGAACTTTTCTCCCTACACTGTCCATTGAGTTGTCCTCAAAACCAATATACATCCTGCTATATCTCCCACATGGAAAATGCCAGGAGGGAAAGTGAGGATTATGTTTAGACTTTCTCGGAACTGCTTCAAATCAACTAGATATCTTTGTGCTGTAAATCTCCCAACAGCCAAACGCAAAAGCAGCAAACATCTCGCTGTATGTCCCACATCCAAAGTGCCAAGAGAGTAATGTCGAGCTTGCTCTCCCTGTCTTTGAGTACTGTTTTCACTGTCCTGGTTACCTCTTAGCTAACATTCTCTTCAGAGCTGCAGTGAAACCAGGAACCATGTGGAGAAGGCACCCACACTGAAAATGCCTGGAAGGAACGTTGGGGCTTCTTCTCAGTGTCTCTGATGTCGGGTTTCACTGTCCCGGGAAAGTCTCTGCTAACACCCTGCAGAGCGCAGTGCCCAATATACAGAAACGTCTTGCGGTATCTCCTACAGGGAAAGTGCCAGGAGGGAATTGTCGATCTTGGTCTCAGTGTCTCTGAGAATTGCTCTGATTATCCCTGTGACCTCTTTGCTAAGACTCTCCAGAGAGACGTCCTCAAAACCAACACACATCTTGACATATCTCCCTCATTGATCGCAGTGTCTCCAGGAACGGCATTCAAGGAGCCAGGAACTTTTCTGCCCACACTCTCCGGGGACAGTTCCTTAAAACCAATATACATCCTGCTATATCTCCCACATGGAAAATGCCAGGAGGGAAAAGTGGGGATTATGTTTAGACTTTCTCGGAACTGCTTCAAATCAACTAGATAGCTTTGTGCTGTAAATCTCCCAACAGCCAAACGCAAAAGCAGCAAACATCTCCCTGTATGTCCCACATCGAAAGTGCCAAGAGAGTAATGTAGAGCTTGCTCTCCCTGTCTTTGAGTACTGTTTTCACTGTCCCGGTTACCTCTTTGCTAACATTCTCTTCAGAGCTGCAGTGAAACCAGGAACCACGTGGAGAAGGCACCCACTCTGAAAATGCCTGGAAGGAACGTTGGGGCTTCTTCTCAGTGTCTCTGATGTCGGGTTTCACTGTCCCGGGAAAGTCTCTGCTAACACCCTGCAGAGCGCAGTGCCCAATATACAGAAACGTCTTGCGGTATCTCCTACAGGGAAAGTGCCAGGAGGGAATTGTCGATCTTGTTCTCAGTGTCTCTGAGAATTGCTCTGATTATCCCTGTGACCTCTTTGCTAAGACTCTCCAGATAGACGTCCTCAAAACCAACACACATGTTGACATATCTCCCTCATTGATCGCAGTGTCTCCAGGAACGGCATTCAATGAGCCAGGAACTTTTCTCCCTACACTGTCCATTGAGTTGTCCTCAAAACCAATATACATCCTGCTATATCTCCCACATGGAAAATGCCAGGAGGGAAAGTGGGGATTATGTTTAGACTTTCTAGAAACTGCTTCAAATCAACTAGATATCTTTGTGCTGTAAATCTCCCAACAGCCAAATGTAAAAGCAGCAAACCTCTCGCTGTATGTCCAACATCCAAAGTGCCAAGAGAGAGCTTGCTCTCCCTGTCTTTGAGTACTGTTTTCACTGTCCCGGTTACCTCTTTGCTAACATTCTCTTCAGAGCTGCAGTGAAACCAGGAACCACGTGGAGAAGGCACCCACACTGAAAATGCCTGGAAGGAACGTTGGGGCTTCTTCTCAGTGTCTCTGACATAGGGTTTCACTGTCCCGGGAAAGTCTCTGCTAACACCCTGCAGAGCGATATGCCCAAGACTCTGTGCTAAGACTCTCCAGAGAGACGTCCTCAAAACCAACACACATCTTGACATATCTCCCACATTGATCGCAGTGTCTCCAGGAACGGCATTCAAGGAGCCAGGAACTTTTCTGCCCACACTCTCCGGGGACAGTTCCTTAAAACCAGTATACATCCTGCTATATCTCCCACAGGGAAAATGCCAGGAGGGAAAAGTGGGGATTATGTTTAGACTTTCTCGGAACTGCTTCAAATCAACTAGATATCTTTGTGCTGTAAATCTCCCAACAGCCAAATGTAAAAGCAGCAAACATCTCGCTGTATGTCCCACATCCAAAGTGCCAAGAGAGGGCTTGCTCTCCCTGTCTTTCAGTACTGTTTTCACTGTCCCGGTTACCTCTTTGCTAACATTCTCTTCAGAGCTGCAGTGAAACCAGGAACCCCGTGGAGAAGGCACCCACACTGAAAATGCCTGGAGGGAATGTTGGGGCTTCTTCTCAGTGTCTCTGACATAGGGTTTCACTGTCCCGGGAAAGTCTCTGCTAACACCCTGCAGAGCGCTGTGCCCAATATACAGAAACGTCTTGCGGTATCTCCTACAGGGAAAGTGCCAGGAGGGAATTGTCAAGCTTGGTCTCAGTGTCTCTGAGAATTGCTCTGATTATCCGTGTGACCTCTTTGCTAAGACTCTCCAGAGAGCCGTCCTCAAAACCAACACACATCTTGACATATCTCCCACATTGATCGCAGTGTCTCCAGGAACGGCATTCAATGAGCCAGGAATTTTTCTGCCCACACTCTCCGGGGACAGTTCCTTAAAACCAATATACATCCTGCTATATCTCCCACATGGAAAATGCCAGGAGGGAAAAGTGGGGATTATGTTTAGACTTTCTCGGAACTGCTTCAAATCAACTAGATATCTTTGTGCTGTAAATCTCCCAACAGCCAAATGTAAAAGCAGCAAACATCTCCCTGTATGTCCCACATCCAAAGTGCCAAGAGAGAGCTTGCTCTCCCTGTCTTTGAGTACTGTTTTCAGTGTCCCGGTTACCTCTTTGCTAACATTCTCTTCAGAGCTGCAGTGAAACCAGGAACCACGTGGAGAAGGCACCCACACTGAAAATGCCTGGAAGGAACGTTGGGGCTTCTTCTCAGTGTCTCTGACATAGGGTTTCACTGTCCCGGGAAAGTCTCTGCTAACACCCTGCAGAGCGCTGTGCCCAATATATAGAAACGTATTGCGGTATCTCCTACAGGGAAAGTGCCAGGAGGGAATTGTCGATCTTGTTCTCAGTGTCTCTGAGAATTGCTCTGATTATCCCTGTGACCTCTTTGCTAAGACTCTCCAGAGAGCCGTCCTCAAAACCAACACACATCTTGACATATCTCCCACATTGATCGCAGTGTCTCCAGGAATGGCATTCAAGGAGCCAGGAACTTTTCTGCCCACACTCTCCGGGGACAGTTCCTTAAAACCAATATACATCCTGCTATATCTCCCACATGGAAAATGCCAGGAGGGAGAAGTGGGGATTATGTTTAGACTTTCTCAGAACTGCTTCAAATCAACTAGATATCTTTGTGCTGTAAATCTCCCAACAGCCAAATGTAAAAGCAGCAAACATCTCGCTGTATGTCCCACATCGAAAGTGCAGGGAGAGTAATGTAGAGCTTGCTCTCCCTGTCTTTGAGTACTGTTTTCACTGTCCCGGTTACCTCTTTGCTAACATTCTCTTCAGAGCTGCAGTGAAACCAGGAACCACGTGGAGAAGGCACCCACACTGAAAGTGCCTGGAAGGAACGTTGGGGCTTCTTCTCACTGTCTCTGACATAGGGTTTCACTGTCCCGGGAAAGTCTCTGCTAACACCCTGCAGAGCGCAGTGCCCAATATACAGAAACGTCTTGCGGTATCTCCTACAGGGAAAGTGCCAGGAGGGAATTGTCGAGCTTGTTCTCAGTGTCTCTGAGAATTGCTCTGATTATCCCTGTGACCTCTTTGCTAAGACTCTCCAGAGAGCCGTCCTCAAAACCAACACACATGTTGACATATCTCCCTCATTGATCTCAGTGTCTCCAGGAACGGCATTCAATGAGCCAGGAACTTTTCTCCCTACACTGTCCATTGAGTTGTCCTCAAAACCAATATACATCCTGCTATATCTCCCACATGGAAAATGCCAGGAGGGAAAGTGAGGATTATGTTTAGACTTTCTCGGAACTGCTTCAAATCAACTAGATATCTTTGTGCTGTAAATCTCCCAACAGCCAAACGCAAAAGCAGCAAACATCTCGCTGTATGTCCCACATCCAAAGTGCCAAGAGAGTAATGTCGAGCTTGCTCTCCCTGTCTTTGAGTACTGTTTTCACTGTCCTGGTTACCTCTTAGCTAACATTCTCTTCAGAGCTGCAGTGAAACCAGGAACCATGTGGAGAAGGCACCCACACTGAAAATGCCTGGAAGGAACGTTGGGGCTTCTTCTCAGTGTCTCTGATGTCGGGTTTCACTGTCCCGGGAAAGTCTCTGCTAACACCCTGCAGAGCGCAGTGCCCAATATACAGAAACGTCTTGCGGTATCTCCTACAGGGAAAGTGCCAGGAGGGAATTGTCGATCTTGGTCTCAGTGTCTCTGAGAATTGCTCTGATTATCCCTGTGACCTCTTTGCTAAGACTCTCCAGAGAGACGTCCTCAAAACCAACACACATCTTGACATATCTCCCTCATTGATCGCAGTGTCTCCAGGAACGGCATTCAAGGAGCCAGGAACTTTTCTGCCCACACTCTCCGGGGACAGTTCCTTAAAACCAATATACATCCTGCTGTATCTCCCACATGGAAAATGCCAGGAGGGAAAAGTGGGGATTATGTTTAGACTTTCTCGGAACTGCTTCAAATCAACTAGATAGCTTTGTGCTGTAAATCTCCCAACAGCCAAACGCAAAAGCAGCAAACATCTCCCTGTATGTCCCACATCGAAAGTGCCAAGAGAGTAATGTAGAGCTTGCTCTCCCTGTCTTTGAGTACTGTTTTCACTGTCCCGGTTACCTCTTTGCTAACATTCTCTTCAGAGCTGCAGTGAAACCAGGAACCACGTGGAGAAGGCACCCACTCTGAAAATGCCTGGAAGGAACGTTGGGGCTTCTTCTCAGTGTCTCTGATGTCGGGTTTCACTGTCCCGGGAAAGTCTCTGCTAACACCCTGCAGAGCGCAGTGCCCAATATACAGAAACGTCTTGCGGTATCTCCTACAGGGAAAGTGCCAGGAGGGAATTGTCGATCTTGTTCTCAGTGTCTCTGAGAATTGCTCTGATTATCCCTGTGACCTCTTTGCTAAGACTCTCCAGATAGACGTCCTCAAAACCAACACACATGTTGACATATCTCCCTCATTGATCGCAGTGTCTCCAGGAACGGCATTCAATGAGCCAGGAACTTTTCTCCCTACACTGTCCATTGAGTTGTCCTCAAAACCAATATACATCCTGCTATATCTCCCACATGGAAAATGCCAGGAGGGAAAGTGGGGATTATGTTTAGACTTTCTAGAAACTGCTTCAAATCAACTAGATATCTTTGTGCTGTAAATCTCCCAACAGCCAAATGTAAAAGCAGCAAACCTCTCGCTGTATGTCCAACATCCAAAGTGCCAAGAGAGAGCTTGCTCTCCCTGTCTTTGAGTACTGTTTTCACTGTCCCGGTTACCTCTTTGCTAACATTCTCTTCAGAGCTGCAGTGAAACCAGGAACCACGTGGAGAAGGCACCCACACTGAAAATGCCTGGAAGGAACGTTGGGGCTTCTTCTCAGTGTCTCTGACATAGGGTTTCACTGTCCCGGGAAAGTCTCTGCTAACACCCTGCAGAGCGATATGCCCAAGACTCTGTGCTAAGACTCTCCAGAGAGACGTCCTCAAAACCAACACACATGTTGACATATCTCCCACATTGATCGCAGTGTCTCCAGGAACGGCATTCAAGGAGCCAGGAACTTTTCTGCCCACACTCTCCGGGGACAGTTCCTTAAAACCAGTATACATTCTGCTATATCTCCCACAGGGAAAATGCCAGGAGGGAAAAGTGGGGATTATGTTTAGACTTTCTCGGAACTGCTTCAAATCAACTAGATATCTTTGTGCTGTAAATCTCCCAACAGCCAAATGTAAAAGCAGCAAACATCTCGCTGTATGTCCCACATCCAAAGTGCCAAGAGAGAGCTTGCTCTCCCTGTCTTTCAGTACTGTTTTCACTGTCCCGGTTACCTCTTTGCTAACATTCTCTTCAGAGCTGCAGTGAAACCAGGAACCCCGTGGAGAAGGCACCCACACTGAAAATGCCTGGAGGGAATGTTGGGGATTCTTCTCACTGTCTCTGACATAGGGTTTCACTGTCCCGGGAAAGTCTCTGCTAACACCCTGCAGAGCGCTGTGCCCAATATACAGAAACGTCTTGCGGTATCTCCTACAGGGAAAGTGCCAGGAGGGAATTGTCGATCTTGGTCTCAGTGTCTCTGAGAATTGCTCTGATTATCCCTGTGACCTCTTTGCTAACACTCTCCAGAGAGACGTCCTCAAAACCAACACACATGTTGACATATCTCCCTCATTGATCGCAGTGTCTCCAGGAACGGCATTCAAGGAGCCAGGAACTTGTCTGCCCACACTCTCCGGGGACAGTTCCTTAAAACCAATATATATCCTGCTATATCTCCCACATGGAAAGTGCCAGGAGGGAGAAGCGGGGATTATGTTTAGACTTTCTCGGAACTGCTTCAAATCAACTAGATAGCTTTGTGCTGTAAATCTCCCAACAGCCAAATGTAAAAGCAGCAAACATCTCGCTGTATGTCCCACATCCAAAGTGCCAAGAGAGTAATGTAGAGCTTGCTCTCCCTGTCTTTGAGTACTGTTTTCACTGTCCCGGTTACCTCTTTGCTAACATTCTCTTCAGAGCTGCAGTGAAACCAGGAACCACGTGGAGAAGGCACCCACACTGAAAATGCCTGGAAGGAACGTTGGGGCTTCTTCTCAGTGTCTCTGACATAGGGTTTCACTGTCCCGGGAAAGTCTCTGCTAACACCCTGCAGAGCGCTGTGCCCAAGACTCTGTGCTAAGACTCTCCAGAGAGACGTCCTCAAAACCAACACACATCTTGACATATCTCCCTCATTGATCGCAGTGTCTCCAGGAACGGCATTCAAGGAGCCAGGAACTTTTCTGCCAACACTCTCCGGGGACAGTTCCTTAAAACCAATATACATCCTGCTATATCTCCCACATGGAAAGTGCCAGGAGGGAAAAGCGAGGATTATGTTTAGACTTTCTCAGAACTTCTTCAAATCAACTAGATATCTTTGTGCTGTAAATCTCCCAACAGCCAAACGCAAAAGCAGCAAACATCTCCCTGTATGTCCCATATCCAAAGTGCCAAGAGAGAGCTTGCTCTCCCTATCTTTGAGTACTGTTTTCACTGTCCCGGTTACCTCTTAGCTAACATTCTCTTCGGAGCTGCAGTGAAACCAGGAACCACGTGGAGAAGGCACCCACACTGAAAATGACTGGAAGGAACGTTGGGGCTTCTTCTCAGTGTCTCTGACATAGGGTTTCACTGTCCCGGGAAAGTCTCTGCTAACACCCTGCAGAGCGCTGTGCCCAATATATAGAAACGTCTTGCGGTATCTCCTACAGGGAAAGTGCCAGGAGGGAATTGTCGAGCTTGGTCTCAGTGTCTCTGAGAATTGCTCTGATTATCCCTGTGACCTCTTTGCTAAGACTCTCCAGATAGACGTCCTCAAAACCAACACACATGTTGACATATCTCCCTCATTGATCGCAGTGTCTCCAGGAACGGCATTCAATGAGCCAGGAACTTTTCTCCCTACACTGTCCATTGAGTTGTCCTCAAAACCAATATACATCCTGCTATATCTCCCACATGGAAAATGCCAGGAGGGAAAGTGGGGATTATGCTTAGACTTTCTAGAAACTGCTTCAAATCAACTAGATATCTTTGTGCTGTAAATCTCCCAACAGCCAAATGTAAAAGCAGCAAACCTCTCGCTGTATGTCCAACATCCAAAGTGCCAAGAGAGAGCTTGCTCTCCCTGTCTTTGAGTACTGTTTTCACTGTCCCGGTTACCTCTTTGCTAACATTCTCTTCAGAGCTGCAGTGAAACCAGGAACCATGTGGAGAAGGCACCCACACTGAAAATGCCTGGAGGGAATGTTGGGGATTCTTCTCACTGTCTCTGACATAGGGTTTCACTGTCCCGGGAAAGTCTCTGCTAACACCCTGCAGAGCGCTGTGCCCAATATACAGAAACGTCTTGCGGTATCTCCTACAGGGAAAGTGCCAGGAGGGAATTGTCGATCTTGGTCTCAGTGTCTCTGAGAATTGCTCTGATTATCCCTGTGACCTCTTTGCTAACACTCTCCAGAGAGACGTCCTCAAAACCAACACACATGTTGACATATCTCCCTCATTGATCTCAGTGTCTCCAGGAACGGCATTCAAGGAGCCAGGAACTTGTCTGCCCACACTCTCCGGGGACAGTTCCTTAAAACCAATATATATCCTGCTATATCTCCCACATGGAAAGTGCCAGGAGGGAGAAGCGGGGATTATGTTTAGACTTTCTCGGAACTGCTTCAAATCAACTAGATATCTTTGTGCTGTAAATCTCCCAACAGCCAAATGTAAAAGCAGCAAACATCTCGCTGTATGTCCCACATCCAAAGTGCCAAGAGAGTAATGTAGAGCTTGCTCTCCCTGTCTTTGAGTACTGTTTTCACTGTCCCGGTTACCTCTTTGCTAACATTCTCTTCAGAGCTGCAGTGAAAGCAGGAACCACGTGGAGAAGGCACCCACACTGAAAGTGCCTGGAAGGAACGTTGGGGCTTCTTCTCAGTGTCTCTGACATAGGGTTTCACTGTCCCGGGAAAGTCTCTGCTAACACCCTGCAGAGCGCTGTGCCCAATATACAGAAACGTCTTGCGGTATCTCCTACATGGAAAGTGCCAGGAGGGAGAAGCGGGGATTATGCTTAGACTTTCTCGAAACTGCTTCAAATCAACTAGATATCTTTGTGCTGTAAATCTCCCAACAGCCAAATGCAAAAGCAGCAAACATCTCGCTGTATGTCCCACATCCAAAGTGCCAAGAGAGAGCTTGCTCTCCCTGTCTTTGAGTACTGTTTTCACTGTCCCTGTTACCTCTTTGCTAACATTCTCTTCGGAGCTGCAGTGAAACCAGGAACCACGTGGAGAAGGCACCCACACTGAAAATGCCTGGAAAGAACATTGGGGCTTCTTCTCAGTGTCTCTGACATAGGGTTTCACTGTCCCGGGAAAGTCTCTGCTAACACCCTGCAGAGCGCTGTGCCCAAGACTCTGTGCTAAGACTCTCCAGAGAGACGTCCTCAAAACCAACACACATCTTGACATATCTCCCTCATTGATCGCAGTGTCTCCAGGAACGGCATTCAAGGAGCCGGGAACTTTTCTGCCCACACTCTCCGGGGACAGTTCCTTAAAACCAATATACATCCTGCTATATCTCCCACATGGAAAGTGCCAGGAGGGAGAAGTGGGGATTATGTTTAGACTTTCTCGGAACTGCTTCAAATCAACTAGATAGCTTTGTGCTGTAAATCTCCCAACAGCCAAACGCAAAAGCAGCAAACATCTCCCTGTATGTCCCACATCGAAAGTGCCAAGAGAGTAATGTAGAGCTTGCTCTCCCTGTCTTTGAGTACTGTTTTCACTGTCCCGGTTACCTCTTTGCTAACATTCTCTTCAGAGCTGCAGTGAAAGCAGGAACCACGTGGAGAAGGCACCCACTCTGAAAATGACTGGAAGGAACGTTGGGGCTTCTTCTCAGTGTCTCTGACATAGGGTTTCACTGTCCCGGGAAAGTCTCTGCTAACACCCTGCAGAGCGCTGTGCCCAATATACAGAAACGTCTTGCGGTATCTCCTACAGGGAAAGTGCCAGGAGGGAATTGTCGAGCTTGGTCTCAGTGTCTCTGAGAATTGCTCTGATTATCCCTGTGACCTCTTTGCTAAGACTCTCCAGAGAGACGTCCTCAAAACCAACACACATGTTGACATATCTCCCACATTGATCGCAGTGTCTCCAGGAACGGCATTCAAGGAGCCAGGACCTTTTCTCCCTACACTGTCCATTGAGTTGTCCTCAAAACCAATATACATCCTGCTATATCTCCCACATGGAAAGTGCCAGGAGGGAGAAGTGGGGATTATGTTTAGACTTTCTCGGAACTGCTTCAAATCAACTAGATATCTTTGTGCTGTAAATCTCCCAACAGCCAAATGCAAAAGCAGCAAACATCTCCCTGTATGTCCCACATCCAAAGTGCCAAGAGAGAGCTTGCTCTCCCTGTCTTTGAGTACTGTTTTCACTGTCCCGGTTACCTCTTTGCTAACATTCTCTTCGGAGCTGCAGAGAAACCAGGAACCACGTGGAGAAGGCACCCACACTGAAAATGACTGGAAGGAACGTTGGGGCTTCTTCTCACTGTCTCTGACATAGGGTTTCACTGTCCCGGGAAAGTCTCTGCTAACACCCAGCAGAGCGCAGTGCCCAATATACAGAAACGTCTTGCGGTATCTCCTACAGGGAAAGTGCCAGGAGGGAATTGTCGAGCTTGGTCTCAGTGTCTCTGAGAATTGCTCTGATTATCCCTGTGACCTCTTTGCTAAGACTCTCCAGAGAGACGTCCTCAAAACCAACACACATCTTGACATATCTCCCACATTGATCGCAGTGTCTCCAGGAACGGCATTCAAGGAGCCAGGAACTTTTCTGCCCACACTCTCCGGGGACAGTTCCTTAAAAACAATATACATCCTGCTATATCTCCCACATGGAAAATGCCAGGAGGGAAAAGTGGGGATTATGTTTAGACTTTCTCAGAACTGCTTCAAATCAACTAGATATCTTTGTGCTGTAAATCTCCCAACAGCCAAACGCAAAAGCAGCAAACATATCGCTGTATGTCCCACATCCAAAGTGCCAAGAGAGAGCTTGCTCTCCCTGTCTTTGAGTACTGTTTTCACTGTCCCGGTTACCTCTTTGCTAACATTCTCTTCAGAGCTGCAGTGAAAGCAGGAACCATGTGGAGAAGGCACCCACACTGAAAATGCCTGGAAGGAACATTGGGGCTTCTTCTCAGTGTCTCTGACATAGGGTTTCACTCTCCCGGGAAAGTCTCTGCTAACACCCTGCAGAGCGCAGTGCCCAATATACAGAAACGTCTTGCGGTATCTCCTACAGGGAAAGTGCCAGGAGGGAATTGTCGAGCTTGTTCTCAGTGTCTCTGAGAATTGCTCTGATTATCCGTGTGACCTCTTTGCTAAGACTCTCCAGAGAGACGTCCTCAAAACCAACACACATGTTGACATATCTCCCTCATTGATCTCAGTGTCTCCAGGAACGGCATTCAAGGAGCCAGGAACTTTTCTGCCCACACTCTCCGGGGACAGTTCCTTAAAACCAATATACATCCTGCTATATCTCCCACATGGAAAATGCCAGGAGGGAAAAGTGAGGATTATGCTTAGACTTTCTCAGAACTGCTTCAAATCAACTAGATATCTTTGTGCTGTAAATCTCCCAACAGCCAAACGCAAAAGCAGCAAACATCTCGCTGTATGTCCCACATCGAAAGTGCCAAGAGAGTAATGTAGAGCTTGCTCTCCCTGTCTTTGAGTACTGTTTTCACTGTCCCGGTTACCTCTTTGCTAACATTCTCTTCAGAGCTGCAGTGAAACCAGGAACCACGTGGAGAAGGCACCCACACTGAAAATGCCTGGAAGGAACGTTGGGGCTTCTTCTCAGTGTCTCTGACATAGGGTTTCACTGTCCCGGGAAAGTCTCTGCTAACACCCTGCAGAGCGCTGTGCCCAAGACTCTGTGCTAAGACTCTCCAGAGAGACGTCCTCAAAACCAACACACATGTTGACATATCTCCCTCATTGATCGCAGTGTCTGCAGGAACGGCATTCAAGGAGCCAGGAACTTTTCTCCCCACACTCTCCGGGGACAGTTCCTTAAAACCAATATACATCCTGCTATATCTCCCACATGGAAAATGCCAGGAGGGAAAAGTGGGGATTATGCTTAGACTTTCTCAGAACTGCTTCAAATCAACTAGATATCTTTGTGCTGTAAATCTCCCAACAGCCAAACGAAAAAGCAGCAAACATCTCCCTGTATGTCCCACATCGAAAGTGCCAAGAGAGTAATGTAGAGCTTGCTCTCCTTGTCTTTGAGTACAGTTTTCACTGTCCCGGTTACCTCTTTGCTAACATTCTCTTCAGAGCTGCAGTGAAACCAGGAACCACGTGGAGAAGGCACCCACTCTGAAAATGCCTGGAAGGAACGTTGGGGCTTCTTCTCAGTGTCTCTGACATAGGGTTTCACTCTCCCGGGAAAGTCTCTGCTAACACCCTGCAGAGCGCTGTGCCCAATATACAGAAACGTCTTGCGGTATCTCCTACAGGGAAAGTGCAGGACGGAATTGTTGATCTTGTTCTCAGTGTCTCTGAGAATTGCTCTGATTATCCGTGTGACCTCTTTGCTAAGACTCTCCAGAGAGACGTCCTCAAAACGTGATTGATTTCACGTAGCCTCTCACTAGCTGGCCTTTTTTAACATCCTTAATACATGTGATTTCGACATACTTTACTTTGCTGTTGCTCTTTGGGTTTAGCCGGGACTGCCGGAGAGCCAGCAAGCTCTACATTACTCTCCCTGCACTTTCTATGTGGGACATACAGCGAGATGTTTGCTGCTTTTGCGTTTGGCTGTTGGGAGATTTACAGCACAAAGATATCTAGTTGATTTGAAGCAGTTCTGAGAAAGTCTAAACATAATCCCCACTTCTCCCTCCTGGCACTTTCCATGTGGGAGATATAGCAGGATGTATATTGGTTTTGAGGACAACTCAATGGACAGTGTAGGGAGAAACGTTCCTGGCTCATTGAATGCCGTTCCTGGAGACACTGAGATCAATGTGGGAGATATGTCAAGATGTGTGTTGGTTTTGAGGACGGCTCTCTGGAGAGTCTTAGCAAAGAGGTCACAGGGATAATCAGAGCAATTCTCAGAGACACTGAGACCAAGCTCGACAATTCCTCCTGGCACTTTCCCTGTAGGAGATACCGCAAGACATTTCTGTATATTGGGCACAGCGCTCTGCAGGGTGTTAGCAGAGACTTTCCCGGGACAGTGAAACCCTATGTCAGAGACACTGAGAAGAAGCCCCAACGTTCCTTCCAGTCATTTTCAGTGTGGGTGCCTTCTCCACATGGTTCCTGGTTTCACTGCAGCTCTGAAGAGAATGTTAGCAAAGAGGTAATCGGGACAGTGAAAACAGTACTCAAAGACAGGGAGAGCAAGCTCTCTCTTGGCACTTTGGATGTGGGACATACAGCGAGATGTTTGCTGCTTTTACATTTGGCTGTTGGGAGATTTACAGCACAAAGATATCTAGTTGATTTGAAGCAGTTCCGAGAAAGTCTAAACATAATCCCCACTTCTCCCTCCTGGCACTTTCCATGTGGGAGATATAGCAGGATGTATATTGGTTTTGAGGACAACTCAATGGACAGTGTAGGGAGAAAAGGTCCTGGCTCATTGAATGCCGTTCCTGGAGACACTGAGATCAATGTGGGAGATATGTCAAGATGTGTGTTGGTTTTGAGGACGGCTCTCTGGAGAGTCTTAGCAAAGAGGTCACACGGATAATCAGAGCAATTCTCAGAGACACTGAGACCAAGCTCGACAATTCCTCCTGGCACTTTCCCTGTAGGAGATACCGCAAGACGTTTCTGTATATTGGGCACTGCGCTCTGCAGGGTGTTAGCAGAGACTTTCCCGGGACAGTGAAACCCTATGTCAGAGACACTGAGAAGAAGCCCCAATGTTCTTTCCAGTCATTTTCAGTGTGGGTGCCTTCTCCACATGGTTCCTGGTTTCACTGCAGCTCTGAAGAGAATGTTAGCAAAGAGGTAACCGGGACACTGAAAACAGTACTCAAAGACAGGGAGAGCAAGCTCTCTCTTGGCACTTTGGATGTGTGACATACAGCGAGATGTTTGCTGCTTTTGCGTTTGGCTGTTGGGAGATTTACAGCACAAAGATATCTAGTTGATTTGAAGCAGTTCCGAGAAAGTCTAAACATAATCCCCACTTCTCCCTCCTGGCACTTTCCATGTGGGAGATATAGCAGGATGTATATTGGTTTTGAGGACAACTCAATGGACAGTGTAGGGAGAAAAGGTCCTGGCTCATTGAATGCCGTTCCTGGAGACACTGAGATCAATGTGGGAGATATGTCAAGATGTGTGTTTGTTTTGAGGACGGCTCTCTGGAGAGTCTTAGCAAAGAGGTCACAGGGATAATCAGAGCAATTCTCAGAGACACTGAGACCAAGCTCCACAATTCCTCCTGGCACTTTCCCTGTAGGAGATACCGCAAGACGTTCCTGTATATTGGGCACAGCGCTCTGCAGGGTGTTAGCAGAGACTTTCCCGGGACAGTGAAACCCTATGTCAGAGACACTGAGAAGAAGCCCCAACGTTCCCTCCAGGCATTTTCAGAGTGGGTGCCTTCTCCACGCGGTTCCTGGTTTCACTGCAGCTCTGAAGAGAATGTTAGCAAAGAGGTAACCGGGACACTGAAAACAGTAGTCAAAGACAGGGAGAGCAAGCTCTCTCTTGGCACTTTGGATGTGGGACATACAGCGAGATGTTTGCTGCTTTTACGTTTGGCTGTTGGGAGATTTACAGCACAAAGATATCTAGTTGATTTGAAGCAGTTCCGAGAAAGTCTAAACATAATCCCCACTTCTCCCTCCTGGCATTTTCCATGTGGGAGATATAGCAGGATGTATATTGGTTTTAAGGAACTGTCCCCGGAGAGTGTGGGCAGAAAAGTTCCTGGCTCCTTGAATGCCGTTCCTGGAGACACTGAGATCAATGTGGGAGATATGTCAAGATGTGTGTTGGTTTTGAGGACGGCTCTCTGGAGAGTCTTAGCAAAGAGGTCACAGAGATAATCAGAGCAATTCTCAGAGACACTGAGACCAAGCTCCACAATTCCTCCTGGCACTTTCCCTGTAGGAGATACCGCAAGACGTTTCTGTATATTGGGCACAGCGCTCTGCAGGGTGTTAGCAGAGACTTTCCCGGGACAGTGAAACCCTATGTCAGAGACACTGAGAAGAAGCCCTAATGTTCCTTCCAGTCATTTTCAGTGTGGGTGCCTTCTCCACGTGGTTCCTGGTTTCACTGCAGCTCTGAAGAGAATGTTAGCAAAGAGGTCATGGGGACAGTGAAAACAGTACTCAAAGACAGGGAGAGCAAGCTCTACATTACTCTCTTGGCACTTTCGATGTGGGACATACAGCGAGATGTTTGCTGCTTTTGCGTTTGGCTGTTGGGAGATTTACAGCACAAAGATATCTAGTTGATTTGAAGCAGTTCCGAGAAAGTCTAAACATAATCCCCACTTCTCCCTCCTGGCACTTTCCATGTGGGAGATATAGCAGGATGTATATTGGTTTTGAGGACAACTCAATGGACAGTGTAGGGAGAAACGGTCCTGGCTCATTGAATGCCGTTCCTGGAGACACTGAGATCAATGTGGGAGATATGTCAAGATGTGTGTTGGTTTTGAGGACGGCTCTCTGGAGAGTCTTAGCAAAGAGGTCACAGAGATAATCAGAGCAATTCTCAGAGACACTGAGACCAAGCTCCACAATTCCTCCTGGCACTTTCCCTGTAGGAGATACCGCAAGACGTTTCTGTATATTGGGCACTGCGCTCTGCAGGGTGTTAGCAGAGACTTTCCCGGGACAGTGAAACCCTATGTCAGAGACACTGAGAAGAAGCCCCAATCTTCCTTCCAGGCATTTTCAGTGTGGGTGCCTTCTCCACGTGGTTCCTGGTTTCACTGCAGCTCTGAAGAGAATGTTAGCAAAGAGGTAACCGGGACACTGAAAACAGTAGTCAAAGACAGGGAGAGCAAGCTCTCTCTTGGCACTTTGGATGTGGGACATACAGCGAGATGTTTGCTGCTTTTACATTTGGCTGTTGGGAGATTTACAGCACAAAGATATCTAGTTGATTTGAAGCAGTTCTGAGAAAGTCTAAACATAATCCCCACTTCTCCCTCCTGGCATTTTCCCTGTGGGAGATATAGCAGGATGTATATTGGTTTTAAGGAACTGTCCCCGGAGAGTGTGGGCAGAAAAGTTCCTGGCTCCTTGAATGCCGTTCCTGGAGACACTGAGATCAATGAGGGAGATATGTCAAGATGTGTGTTGGTTTTGAGGACGGCTCTCTGGAGAGTCTTAGCAAAGAGGTCACACAGATAATCAGAGCAATTCTCAGAGACACTGAGACCAAGCTCCACAATTCCTCCTGGCACTTTCCCTGTAGGAGATACCGCAAGACGTTTCTGTATATTGGGCACAGCGCTCTGCAGGGTGTTAGCAGAGACTTTCCCGGGACAGTGAAACCCTATGTCAGAGACACTGAGAAGAAGCCCCAACGTTCCTTCCAGTCATTTTCAGTGTGGGTGCCTTCTCCACGCGGTTCCTGCTTTCACTGCAGCTCTGAAGAGAATGTTAGCAAAGAGGTAACCGGGACAGTGAAAACAGTACTCAAAGACAGGGAGAGCAAGCTCTACATTACTCTCTTGGCACTTTGGATGTGGGACATACAGCGAGATGTTTGCTGCTTTTGCGTTTGGCTGTTGGGAGATTTACAGCACAAAGATATCTAGTTGATTTGAAGCAGTTCTGAGAAAGTCTAAACATAATCCCCACTTCTCCCTCCTGGCACTTTCCATGTGGGAGATATAGCAGGATGTATATTGGTTTTGAGGACAACTCAATGGACAGCGTAGGGAGAAAAGGTCCTGGCTCATTGAATGCCGTTCCTGGAGACACTGAGATCAATGAGGGAGATATGTCAACATGTGTGTTGGTTTTGAGGACGGCTCTCTGGAGAGTCTTAGCAAAGAGGTCACACGGATAATCAGAGCAATTCTCAGAGACACTGAGACCAAGCTCGACAATTCCTCCTGGCACTTTCCCTGTAGGAGATACCGCAAGACGTTTCTGTATATTGGGCACAGCGCTCTGCAGGGTGTTAGCAGAGACTTTCCTGGGACAGTGAAACCCTATGTCAGAGACACTGAGAAGAAGCCCCAATGTTCCTTCCAGTCATTTTCAGTGTGGGTGCCTTCTCCACGTGGTTCCTGGTTTCACTGCAGCTCTGAAGAGAATGTTAGCAAAGAGGTAACCGGGACACTGAAAACTGTACTCAAAGACAGGGAGAGCAAGCTCTCTCTTGGCACTTTGGATGTGGGACATACAGCGAGATGTTAGCTGCTTTTACGTTTGGCTGTTGGGAGATTTACAGCACAAAGATATCTAGTTGATTTGAAGCAGTTCCGAGAAAGTCTAAACATAATCCTCACTTTTCCCTCCTGGCACTTTCCATGTGGGAGATATAGCAGGATGTATATTGGTTTTAAGGAACTGTCCCCGGAGAGTGTGGGCAGAAAAGTTCCTGGCTCCTTGAATGCCCTTCCTGGAGACACTGAGATCAATGTGGGAGATATGTCAAGATGTGTGTTGGTTTTGAGGACGGCTCTCTGGAGAGTCTTAGCAAAGAGGTCACAGAGATAATCAGAGCAATTCTCAGAGACACTGAGACCAAGCTCCACAATTCCTCCTGGCACTTTCCCTGTAGGAGATACCGCAAGACATTTCTGTATATTGGGCACTGCGCTCTGCAGGGTGTTAGCAGAGACTTTCCCGGGACAGTGAAACCCTATGTCAGAGACACTGAGAAGAAGCCCCAATGTTCTTTCCAGTCATTTTCAGTGTGGGTGCCTTCTCCACATGGTTCCTGGTTTCACTGCAGCTCTGAAGAGAATGTTAGCAAAGAGGTAACCGGGACACTGAAAACAGTAGTCAAAGACAGGGAGAGCAAGCTCTCTCTTGGCACTTTGGATGTGGGACATACAGCGAGATGTTTGCTGCTTTTGCGTTTGGCTGTTGGGAGATTTACAGCACAAAGATATCTAGTTGATTTGAAGCAGTTCCGAGAAAGTCTAAACATAATCCCCACTTCTCCCTCCTGGCACTTTCCATGTGGGAGATATAGCAGGATGTATATTGGTTTTGAGGACAACTCAATGGACAGTGTAGGGAGAAAAGGTCCTGGCTCATTGAATGCCGTTCCTGGAGACACTGAGATCAATGTGGGAGATATGTCAAGATGTGTGTTTGTTTTGAGGACGGCTCTCTGGAGAGTCTTAGCAAAGAGGTCACAGGGATAATCAGAGCAATTCTCAGAGACACTGAGACCAAGCTCGACAATTCCTCCTGGCACTTTCCCTGTAGGAGATACCGCAAGACGTTCCTGTATATTGGGCACAGCGCTCTGCAGGGTGTTAGCAGAGACTTTCCCGGGACAGTGAAACCCTATGTCAGAGACACTGAGAAGAAGCCCCAACGTTCCCTCCAGGCATTTTCAGAGTGGGTGCCTTCTCCACGTGGTTCCTGGTTTCACTGCAGCTCTGAAGAGAATGTTAGCAAAGAGGTAACCGGGACACTGAAAACAGTAGTCAAAGACAGGGAGAGCAAGCTCTCTCTTGGCACTTTGGATGTGGGACATACAGCGAGATGTTTGCTGCTTTTGCGTTTGGCTGTTGGGAGATTTACAGCACAAAGCTATCTAGTTGATTTGAAGCAGTTCTGAGAAAGTCTAAACATAATCCCCACTTCTCCCTCCTGGCATTTTCCATGTGGGAGATATAGCAGGATGTATATTGGTTTTAAGGAACTGTCCCCGGAGAGTGTGGGCAGAAAAGTTCCTGGCTCCTTGAATGCCGTTCCTGGAGACACTGCGATCAATGTGGGAGATATGTCAAGATGTGTGTTGGTTTTGAGGACGGCTCTCTGGAGAGTCTTAGCAAAGAGGTCACACAGATAATCAGAGCAATTCTCAGAGACACTGAGACCAAGCTCGACAATTCCCTCCTGGCACTTTCCCTGTAGGAGATACCGCAAGACGTTTCTGTATATTGGGCACTGCGCTCTGCTGGGTGTTAGCAGAGACTTTCCCGGGACAGTGAAACCCTATGTCAGAGACACTGAGAAGAAGCCCCAACGTTCCTTCCAGGCATTTTCAGTGTGGGTGCCTTCTCCACATGGTTCCTGCTTTCACTGCAGCTCTGAAGAGAGTGTTAGCAAAGAGGTAATCGGGACAGTGAAAACAGTAGTCAAAGACAGGGAGAGCAAGCTCTACATTACTCTCTTGGCACTTTGCATGTGGGACATACAGGGAGATGTTTGCTGCTTTTGCGTTTGGCTGTTGGGAGATTTACAGCACAAAGATATCTAGTTGATTTGAAGCAGTTCCGAGAAAGTCTAAACATAATCCCCACTTCTCCCTCCTGGCACTTTCCATGTGGGAGATATAGCAGGATGTATATTGGTTTTGAGGACAACTCAATGGACAGTGTAGGGAGAAAAGGTCCTGGCTCATTGAATGCTGTTCCTGGAGACACTGAGATCAATGTGGGAGATATGTCAAGATGTGTGTTGGTTTTGAGGACGGCTCTCTGGAGAGTCTTAGCAAAGAGGTCACAGGGATAATCAGAGCAATTCTCAGAGACACTGAGACCAAGCTCGACAATTCCTCCTGGCACTTTCCCTGTAGGAGATACCGCAAGACGTTTCTGTATATTGGGCACTGCGCTCTGCAGGGTGTTAGCAGAGACTTTCCCGGGACAGTGAAACCCTATGTCAGAGACACTGAGAAGAAGCCCCAACGTTCCTTCCAGTCATTTTCAGTGTGGGTGCCTTCTCCACGTGGTTCCTGGTTTCACTGCAGCTCTGAAGAGAATGTTAGCAAAGAGGTAATCGGGACAGTGAAAACTGTACTCAAAGACAGGGAGAGCAAGCTCTCTCTTGGCACTTTGGATGTGGGACATACAGCGAGATGTTTGCTGCTTTTACGTTTGGCTGTTGGGAGATTTACAGCACAAAGATATCTAGTTGATTTGAAGCAGTTCCGAGAAAGTCTAAACATAATCCCCACTTCTCCCTCCTGGCATTTTCCCTGTGGGAGATATAGCAGGATGTATATTGGTTTTAAGGAACTGTCCCCGGAGAGTGTGGGCAGAAAAGTTCCTGGCTCCTTGAATGCCGTTCCTGGAGACACTGAGATCAATGTGGGAGATATGTCAAGATGTGTGTTGGTTTTGAGGACGGCTCTCTGGAGAGTCTTAGCAAAGAGGTCACAGAGATAATCAGAGCAATTCTCAGAGACACTGAGACCAAGCTCCACAATTCCTCCTGGCACTTTCCCTGTAGGAGATACCGCAAGACGTTTCTGTATATTGGGCACAGCGCTCTGCAGGGTGTTAGCAGAGACTTTCCCGGGACAGTGAAACCCTATGTCAGAGACACTGAGAAGAAGCCCCAATGTTCCTTCCAGTCATTTTCAGTGTGGGTGCCTTCTCCACGTGGTTCCTGCTTTCACTGCAGCTCTGAAGAGAATGTTAGCAAAGAGGTCATGGGGACAGTGAAAACAGTACTCAAAGACAGGGAGAGCAAGCTCTACATTACTCTCTTGGCACTTTCGATGTGGGACATACAGCGAGATGTTTGCTGCTTTTGCGTTTGGCTGTTGGGAGATTTACAGCACAAAGATATCTAGTTGATTTGAAGCAGTTCCGAGAAAGTCTAAACATAATCCCCACTTCTCCCTCCTGGCACTTTCCATGTGGGAGATATAGCAGGATGTATATTGGTTTTGAGGACAACTCAATGGACAGTGTAGGGAGAAAAGGTCCTGGCTCATTGAATGCCGTTCCTGGAGACACTGAGATCAATGTGGGAGATATGTCAAGATGTGTGTTGGTTTTGAGGACGGCTCTCTGGAGAGTCTTAGCAAAGAGGTCACAGAGATAATCAGAGCAATTCTCAGAGACACTGAGACCAAGCTCCACAATTCCTCCTGGCACTTTCCCTGTAGGAGATACCGCAAGACGTTTCTGTATATTGGGCACTGCGCTCTGCAGGGTGTTAGCAGAGACTTTCCCGGGACAGTGAAACCCTATGTCAGAGACACTGAGAAGAAGCCCCAATGTTCCTTCCAGTCATTTTCAGTGTGGGTGCCTTCTCCACGTGGTTCCTGGTTTCACTGCAGCTCTGAAGAGAATGTTAGCAAAGAGGTAACCGGGACACTGAAAACAGTAGTCAAAGACAGGGAGAGCAAGCTCTCTCTTGGCACTTTGGATGTGGGACATACAGCGAGATGTTTGCTGCTTTTACATTTGGCTGTTGGGAGATTTACAGCACAAAGATATCCAGTTGATTTGAAGCAGTTCCGAGAAAGTCTAAACATAATCCCCACTTCTCCCTCCTGGCATTTTCCATGTGGGAGATATAGCAGGATGTATATTGGTTTTAAGGAACTGTCCCCGGAGAGTGTGGGCAGAAAAGTTCCTGGCTCCTTGAATGCCGTTCCTGGAGACACTGAGATCAATGTGGGAGATATGTCAAGATGTGTGTTGGTTTTGAGGACGGCTCTCTGGAGAGTCTTAGCAAAGAGGTCACAGAGATAATCAGAGCAATTCTCAGAGACACTGAGACCAAGCTCCACAATTCCTCCTGGCACTTTCCCTGTAGGAGATACCGCAAGACGTTTCTGTATATTGGGCACAGCGCTCTGCAGGGTGTTAGCAGAGACTTTCCCGGGACAGTGAAACCCTATGTCAGAGACACTGAGAAGAAGCCCCAATGTTCCTTCCAGTCATTTTCAGTGTGGGTGCCTTCTCCACGTGGTTCCTGCTTTCACTGCAGCTCTGAAGAGAATGTTAGCAAAGAGGTCATGGGGACAGTGAAAACAGTACTCAAAGACAGGGAGAGCAAGCTCTACATTACTCTCTTGGCACTTTCGATGTGGGACATACAGCGAGATGTTTGCTGCTTTTGCGTTTGGCTGTTGGGAGATTTACAGCACAAAGATATCTAGTTGATTTGAAGCAGTTCCGAGAAAGTCTAAACATAATCCCCACTTCTCCCTCCTGGCACTTTCCATGTGGGAGATATAGCAGGATGTATATTGGTTTTGAGGACAACTCAATGGACAGTGTAGGGAGAAAAGGTCCTGGCTCATTGAATGCCGTTCCTGGA
Source organism: Larus michahellis (assembly GCF_964199755.1). NCBI lineage: Eukaryota > Metazoa > Chordata > Aves > Charadriiformes > Laridae > Larus > Larus michahellis. The sequence continues at coordinate 71,517 of NW_027436151.1, read as the reverse complement.
GACACTGAGATCAATGTGGGAGATATGTCAAGATGTGTGTTGGTTTTGAGGACGGCTCTCTGGAGAGTCTTAGCAAAGAGGTCACAGAGATAATCAGAGCAATTCTCAGAGACACTGAGACCAAGCTCCACAATTCCTCCTGGCACTTTCCCTGTAGGAGATACCGCAAGACGTTTCTGTATATTGGGCACTGCGCTCTGCAGGGTGTTAGCAGAGACTTTCCCGGGACAGTGAAACCCTATGTCAGAGACACTGAGAAGAAGCCCCAATGTTCCTTCCAGTCATTTTCAGTGTGGGTGCCTTCTCCACGTGGTTCCTGGTTTCACTGCAGCTCTGAAGAGAATGTTAGCAAAGAGGTAACCGGGACACTGAAAACAGTAGTCAAAGACAGGGAGAGCAAGCTCTCTCTTGGCACTTTGGATGTGGGACATACAGCGAGATGTTTGCTGCTTTTACATTTGGCTGTTGGGAGATTTACAGCACAAAGATATCCAGTTGATTTGAAGCAGTTCCGAGAAAGTCTAAACATAATCCCCACTTCTCCCTCCTGGCATTTTCCATGTGGGAGATATAGCAGGATGTATATTGGTTTTAAGGAACTGTCCCCGGAGAGTGTGGGCAGAAAAGTTCCTGGCTCCTTGAATGCCGTTCCTGGAGACACTGAGATCAATGTGGGAGATATGTCAAGATGTGTGTTGGTTTTGAGGACGGCTCTCTGGAGAGTCTTAGCAAAGAGGTCACAGAGATAATCAGAGCAATTCTCAGAGACACTGAGACCAAGCTCCACAATTCCTCCTGGCACTTTCCCTGTAGGAGATACCGCAAGACGTTTCTGTATATTGGGCACAGCGCTCTGCAGGGTGTTAGCAGAGACTTTCCCGGGACAGTGAAACCCTATGTCAGAGACACTGAGAAGAAGCCCCAATGTTCCTTCCAGTCATTTTCAGTGTGGGTGCCTTCTCCACGTGGTTCCTGCTTTCACTGCAGCTCTGAAGAGAATGTTAGCAAAGAGGTCATGGGGACAGTGAAAACAGTACTCAAAGACAGGGAGAGCAAGCTCTACATTACTCTCTTGGCACTTTCGATGTGGGACATACAGCGAGATGTTTGCTGCTTTTGCGTTTGGCTGTTGGGAGATTTACAGCACAAAGATATCTAGTTGATTTGAAGCAGTTCCGAGAAAGTCTAAACATAATCCCCACTTCTCCCTCCTGGCACTTTCCATGTGGGAGATATAGCAGGATGTATATTGGTTTTGAGGACAACTCAATGGACAGTGTAGGGAGAAAAGGTCCTGGCTCATTGAATGCCGTTCCTGGAGACACTGAGATCAATGTGGGAGATATGTCAAGATGTGTGTTGGTTTTGAGGACGGCTCTCTGGAGAGTCTTAGCAAAGAGGTCACAGAGATAATCAGAGCAATTCTCAGAGACACTGAGACCAAGCTCCACAATTCCTCCTGGCACTTTCCCTGTAGGAGATACCGCAAGACGTTTCTGTATATTGGGCACTGCGCTCTGCAGGGTGTTAGCAGAGACTTTCCCGGGACAGTGAAACCCTATGTCAGAGACACTGAGAAGAAGCCCCAATCTTCCTTCCAGGCATTTTCAGTGTGGGTGCCTTCTCCACGTGGTTCCTGGTTTCACTGCAGCTCTGAAGAGAATGTTAGCAAAGAGGTAACCGGGACACTGAAAACAGTAGTCAAAGACAGGGAGAGCAAGCTCTCTCTTGGCACTTTGGATGTGGGACATACAGCGAGATGTTTGCTGCTTTTACATTTGGCTGTTGGGAGATTTACAGCACAAAGATATCTAGTTGATTTGAAGCAGTTCTGAGAAAGTCTAAACATAATCCCCACTTCTCCCTCCTGGCATTTTCCCTGTGGGAGATATAGCAGGATGTATATTGGTTTTAAGGAACTGTCCCCGGAGAGTGTGGGCAGAAAAGTTCCTGGCTCCTTGAATGCCCTTCCTGGAGACACTAAGATCAATGAGGGAGATATGTCAAGATGTGTGTTGGTTTTGAGGACGGCTCTCTGGAGAGTCTTAGCAAAGAGGTCACACAGATAATCAGAGCAATTCTCAGAGACACTGAGACCAAGCTCCACAATTCCTCCTGGCACTTTCCCTGTAGGAGATACCGCAAGACGTTTCTGTATATTGGGCACTGCGCTCTGCAGGGTGTTAGCAGAGACTTTCCCGGGACAGTGAAACCCTATGTCAGAGACACTGAGAAGAAGCCCCAATGTTCCTTCCAGTCATTTTCAGTGTGGGTGCCTTCTCCACGTGGTTCCTGGTTTCACTGCAGCTCTGAAGAGAATGTTAGCAAAGAGGTAACCGGGACACTGAAAACAGTACTCAAAGACAGGGAGAGCAAGCTCTCTCTTGGCACTTTGGATGTGGGACATACAGCGAGATGTTTGCTGCTTTTACATTTGGCTGTTGGGAGATTTACAGCACAAAGTTATCCAGTTGATTTGAAGCAGTTCCGAGAAAGTCTAAACATAATCCCCACTTCTCCCTCCTGGCATTTTCCATGTGGGAGATATAGCAGGATGTATATTGGTTTTAAGGAACTGTCCCCGGAGAGTGTGGGCAGAAAAGTTCCTGGCTCCTTGAATGCCGTTCCTGGAGACACTGAGATCAATGTGGGAGATATGTCAAGATGTGTGTTGGTTTTGAGGACGGCTCTCTGGAGAGTCTTAGCAAAGAGGTCACAGAGATAATCAGAGCAATTCTCAGAGACACTGAGACCAAGCTCCACAATTCCTCCTGGCACTTTCCCTGTAGGAGATACCGCAAGACGTTTCTGTATATTGGGCACTGCGCTCTGCAGGGTGTTAGCAGAGACTTTCCCGGGACAGTGAAACCCTATGTCAGAGACACTGAGAAGAAGCCCCAATGTTCCTTCCAGTCATTTTCAGTGTGGGTGCCTTCTCCACGTGGTTCCTGCTTTCACTGCAGCTCTGAAGAGAATGTTAGCAAAGAGGTCATGGGGACAGTGAAAACAGTACTCAAAGACAGGGAGAGCAAGCTCTACATTACTCTCTTGGCACTTTGGATGTGGGACATACAGCGAGATGTTTGCTGCTTTTGCGTTTGGCTGTTGGGAGATTTACAGCACAAAGATATCTAGTTGATTTGAAGCAGTTCCGAGAAAGTCTAAACATAATCCCCACTTCTCCCTCCTGGCACTTTCCATGTGGGAGATATAGCAGGATGTATATTGGTTTTGAGGACAACTCAATGGACAGTGTAGGGAGAAAAGGTCCTGGCTCATTGAATGCCGTTCCTGGAGACACTGAGATCAATGTGGGAGATATGTCAAGATGTGTGTTGGTTTTGAGGACGGCTCTCTGGAGAGTCTTAGCAAAGAGGTCACAGAGATAATCAGAGCAATTCTCAGAGACACTGAGACCAAGCTCCACAATTCCTCCTGGCACTTTCCCTGTAGGAGATACCGCAAGACGTTTCTGTATATTGGGCACTGCGCTCTGCAGGGTGTTAGCAGAGACTTTCCCGGGACAGTGAAACCCTATGTCAGAGACACTGAGAAGAAGCCCCAATCTTCCTTCCAGGCATTTTCAGTGTGGGTGCCTTCTCCACGTGGTTCCTGGTTTCACTGCAGCTCTGAAGAGAATGTTAGCAAAGAGGTAACCGGGACACTGAAAACAGTAGTCAAAGACAGGGAGAGCAAGCTCTCTCTTGGCACTTTGGATGTGGGACATACAGCGAGATGTTTGCTGCTTTTACATTTGGCTGTTGGGAGATTTACAGCACAAAGATATCTAGTTGATTTGAAGCAGTTCTGAGAAAGTCTAAACATAATCCCCACTTCTCCCTCCTGGCATTTTCCCTGTGGGAGATATAGCAGGATGTATATTGGTTTTAAGGAACTGTCCCCGGAGAGTGTGGGCAGAAAAGTTCCTGGCTCCTTGAATGCCCTTCCTGGAGACACTAAGATCAATGAGGGAGATATGTCAAGATGTGTGTTGGTTTTGAGGACGGCTCTCTGGAGAGTCTTAGCAAAGAGGTCACACAGATAATCAGAGCAATTCTCAGAGACACTGAGACCAAGCTCCACAATTCCTCCTGGCACTTTCCCTGTAGGAGATACCGCAAGACGTTTCTGTATATTGGGCACAGCGCTCTGCAGGGTGTTAGCAGAGACTTTCCCGGGACAGTGAAACCCTATGTCAGAGACACTGAGAAGAAGCCCCAACGTTCCTTCCAGTCATTTTCAGTGTGGGTGCCTTCTCCACATGGTTCCTGGTTTCACTGCAGCTCTGAAGAGAATGTTAGCAAAGAGGTAATCGGGACAGTGAAAACAGTACTCAAAGACAGGGAGAGCAAGCTCTCTCTTGGCACTTTGGATGTGGGACATACAGGGAGATGTTTGCTGCTTTTGCGTTTGGCTGTTGGGAGATTTACAGCACAAAGATATCTAGTTGATTTGAAGCAGTTCCGAGAAAGTCTAAACATAATCCCCACTTCTCCCTCCTGGCACTTTCCATGTGGGAGATATAGCAGGATGTATATTGGTTTTGAGGACAACTCAATGGACAGTGTAGGGAGAAAAGGTCCTGGCTCCTTGAATGCCGTTCCTGGAGACACTGAGATCAATGTGGGAGATATGTCAAGATGTGTGTTGGTTTTGAGGACGGCTCTCTGGAGAGTCTTAGCAAAGAGGTCACACGGATAATCAGAGCAATTCTCAGAGACACTGAGACCAAGCTCGACAATTCCTCCTGGCACTTTCCCTGTAGGAGATACCGCAAGACGTTTCTGTATATTGGGCACTGCGCTCTGCAGGGTGTTAGCAGAGACTTTCCTGGGACAGTGAAACCCTATGTCAGAGACACTGAGAAGAAGCCCCAATGTTCCTTCCAGTCATTTTCAGTGTGGGTGCCTTCTCCACGTGGTTCCTGGTTTCACTGCAGCTCTGAAGAGAATGTTAGCAAAGAGGTAACCGGGACACTGAAAACAGTACTCAAAGACAGGGAGAGCAAGCTCTCTCTTGGCACTTTGGATGTGGGACATACAGCGAGATGTTAGCTGCTTTTACGTTTGGCTGTTGGGAGATTTACAGCACAAAGATATCTAGTTGATTTGAAGCAGTTCCGAGAAAGTCTAAACATAATCCTCACTTTTCCCTCCTGGCACTTTCCATGTGGGAGATATAGCAGGATGTATATTGGTTTTAAGGAACTGTCCCCGGAGAGTGTGGGCAGAAAAGTTCCTGGCTCCTTGAATGCCGTTCCTGGAGACACTGAGATCAATGTGGGAGATATGTCAAGATGTGTGTTGGTTTTGAGGACGGCTCTCTGGAGAGTCTTAGCAAAGAGGTCACAGAGATAATCAGAGCAATTCTCAGAGACACTGAGACCAAGCTCCACAATTCCTCCTGGCACTTTCCCTGTAGGAGATACCGCAAGACATTTCTGTATATTGGGCACTGCGCTCTGCAGGGTGTTAGCAGAGACTTTCCCGGGAGAGTGAAACCCTATGTCAGAGACACTGAGAAGAAGCCCCAATGTTCCTTCCAGGCATTTTCAGTGTGGGTGCCTTCTCCACATGGTTCCTGCTTTCACTGCAGCTCTGAAGAGAATGTTAGCAAAGAGGTAACCGGGACAGTGAAAACAGTACTCAAAGACAGGGAGAGCAAGCTCTCTCTTGGCACTTTGGATGTGTGACATACAGCGAGATGTTTGCTGCTTTTGCGTTTGGCTGTTGGGAGATTTACAGCACAAAGATATCTAGTTGATTTGAAGCAGTTCCGAGAAAGTCTAAACATAATCCCCACTTCTCCCTCCTGGCACTTTCCATGTGGGAGATATAGCAGGATGTATATTGGTTTTGAGGACAACTCAATGGACAGTGTAGGGAGAAAAGGTCCTGGCTCATTGAATGCCGTTCCTGGAGACACTGAGATCAATGTGGGAGATATGTCAAGATGTGTGTTTGTTTTGAGGACGGCTCTCTGGAGAGTCTTAGCAAAGAGGTCACAGGGATAATCAGAGCAATTCTCAGAGACACTGAGACCAAGCTCGACAATTCCTCCTGGCACTTTCCCTGTAGGAGATACCGCAAGACGTTCCTGTATATTGGGCACAGCGCTCTGCAGGGTGTTAGCAGAGACTTTCCCGGGACAGTGAAACCCTATGTCAGAGACACTGAGAAGAAGCCCCAACGTTCCCTCCAGGCATTTTCAGAGTGGGTGCCTTCTCCACGCGGTTCCTGGTTTCACTGCAGCTCTGAAGAGAATGTTAGCAAAGAGGTAACCGGGACACTGAAAACAGTAGTCAAAGACAGGGAGAGCAAGCTCTCTCTTGGCACTTTGGATGTGGGACATACAGCGAGATGTTTGCTGCTTTTATGTTTGGCTGTTGGGAGATTTACAGCACAAAGATATCTAGTTGATTTGAAGCAGTTCTGAGAAAGTCTAAACATAATCCCCACTTCTCCCTCCTGGCATTTTCCATGTGGGAGATATAGCAGGATGTATATTGGTTTTAAGGAACTGTCCCCGGAGAGTGTGGGCAGAAAAGTTCCTGGCTCCTTGAATGCCGTTCCTGGAGACACTGCGATCAATGAGGGAGATATGTCAAGATGTGTGTTGGTTTTGAGGACGGCTCTCTGGAGAGTCTTAGCAAAGAGGTCACACAGATAATCAGAGCAATTCTCAGAGACACTGAGACCAAGCTCGACAATTCCCTCCTGGCACTTTCCCTGTAGGAGATACCGCAAGACGTTTCTGTATATTGGGCACTGCGCTCTGCTGGGTGTTAGCAGAGACTTTCCCGGGACAGTGAAACCCTATGTCAGAGACACTGAGAAGAAGCCCCAATGTTCCTTCCAGTCATTTTCAGTGTGGGTGCCTTCTCCACATGGTTCCTGCTTTCACTGCAGCTCTGAAGAGAATGTTAGCAAAGAGGTAATCGGGACAGTGAAAACAGTACTCAAAGACAGGGAGAGCAAGCTCTACATTACTCTCTTGGCACTTTGCATGTGGGACATACAGGGAGATGTTTGCTGCTTTTGCGTTTGGCTGTTGGGAGATTTACAGCACAAAGATATCTAGTTGATTTGAAGCAGTTCCGAGAAAGTCTAAACATAATCCCCACTTCTCCCTCCTGGCACTTTCCATGTGGGAGATATAGCAGGATGTATATTGGTTTTGAGGACAACTCAATGGACAGTGTAGGGAGAAACGTTCCTGGCTCCTTGAATGCTGTTCCTGGAGACACTGAGATCAATGTGGGAGATATGTCAAGATGTGTGTTGGTTTTGAGGACGGCTCTCTGGAGAGTCTTAGCAAAGAGGTCACAGGGATAATCAGAGCAATTCTCAGAGACACTGAGACCAAGCTCGACAATTCCTCCTGGCACTTTCCCTGTAGGAGATACCGCAAGACGTTTCTGTATATTGGGCACTGCGCTCTGCAGGGTGTTAGCAGAGACTTTCCCGGGACAGTGAAACCCTATGTCAGAGACACTGAGAAGAAGCCCCAATGTTCCTTCCAGTCATTTTCAGTGTGGGTGCCTTCTCCACGTGGTTCCTGGTTTCACTGCAGCTCTGAAGAGAATGTTAGCAAAGAGGTAATCGGGACAGTGAAAACTGTACTCAAAGACAGGGAGAGCAAGCTCTCTCTTGGCACTTTGGATGTGGGACATACAGCGAGATGTTTGCTGCTTTTACGTTTGGCTGTTGGGAGATTTACAGCACAAAGATATCTAGTTGATTTGAAGCAGTTCTGAGAAAGTCTAAACATAATCCCCACTTCTCCCTCCTGGCATTTTCCATGTGGGAGATATAGCAGGATGTATATTGGTTTTAAGGAACTGTCCCCGGAGAGTGTGGGCAGAAAAGTTCCTGGCTCCTTGAATGCCGTTCCTGGAGACACTGAGATCAATGTGGGAGATATGTCAAGATGTGTGTTGGTTTTGAGGACGGCTCTCTGGAGAGTCTTAGCAAAGAGGTCACAGAGATAATCAGAGCAATTCTCAGAGACACTGAGACCAAGCTCCACAATTCCTCCTGGCACTTTCCCTGTAGGAGATACCGCAAGACGTTTCTGTATATTGGGCACAGCGCTCTGCAGGGTGTTAGCAGAGACTTTCCCGGGACAGTGAAACCCTATGTCAGAGACACTGAGAAGAAGCCCCAATGTTCCTTCCAGTCATTTTCAGTGTGGGTGCCTTCTCCACGTGGTTCCTGGTTTCACTGCAGCTCTGAAGAGAATGTTAGCAAAGAGGTCATGGGGACAGTGAAAACAGTACTCAAAGACAGGGAGAGCAAGCTCTACATTACTCTCTTGGCACTTTGGATGTGGGACATACAGCGAGATGTTTGCTGCTTTTGCGTTTGGCTGTTGGGAGATTTACAGCACAAAGATATCTAGTTGATTTGAAGCAGTTCCGAGAAAGTCTAAACATAATCCCCACTTCTCCCTCCTGGCACTTTCCATGTGGGAGATATAGCAGGATGTATATTGGTTTTGAGGACAACTCAATGGACAGTGTAGGGAGAAAAGGTCCTGGCTCATTGAATGCCGTTCCTGGAGACACTGAGATCAATGTGGGAGATATGTCAAGATGTGTGTTGGTTTTGAGGACGGCTCTCTGGAGAGTCTTAGCAAAGAGGTCACAGAGATAATCAGAGCAATTCTCAGAGACACTGAGACCAAGCTCGACAATTCCTCCTGGCACTTTCCCTGTAGGAGATACCGCAAGACGTTTCTGTATATTGGGCACTGCGCTCTGCAGGGTGTTAGCAGAGACTTTCCCGGGACAGTGAAACCCTATGTCAGAGACACTGAGAAGAAGCCCCAATCTTCCTTCCAGTCATTTTCAGTGTGGGTGCCTTCTCCACGTGGTTCCTGGTTTCACTGCAGCTCTGAAGAGAATGTTAGCAAAGAGGTAACCGGGACACTGAAAACAGTAGTCAAAGACAGGGAGAGCAAGCTCTCTCTTGGCACTTTGGATGTGGGACATACAGCGAGATGTTTGCTGCTTTTACGTTTGGCTGTTGGGAGATTTACAGCACAAAGATATCTAGTTGATTTGAAGCAGTTCCGAGAAAGTCTAAACATAATCCTCACTTTTCCCTCCTGGCACTTTCCATGTGGGAGATATAGCAGGATGTATATTGGTTTTAAGGAACTGTCCCCGGAGAGTGTGGGCAGAAAAGTTCCTGGCTCCTTGAATGCCGTTCCTGGAGACACTGAGATCAATGTGGGAGATATGTCAAGATGTGTGTTGGTTTTGAGGACGGCTCTCTGGAGAGTCTTAGCAAAGAGGTCACAGAGATAATCAGAGCAATTCTCAGAGACACTGAGACCAAGCTCCACAATTCCTCCTGGCACTTTCCCTGTAGGAGATACCGCAAGACATTTCTGTATATTGGGCACTGCGCTCTGCAGGGTGTTAGCAGAGACTTTCCCGGGACAGTGAAACCCTATGTCAGAGACACTGAGAAGAAGCCCCAACGTTCCTTCCAGTCATTTTCAGTGTGGGTGCCTTCTCCACGTGGTTCCTGCTTTCACTGCAGCTCTGAAGAGAATGTTAGCAAAGAGGTAACCGGGACAGTGAAAACAGTACTCAAAGACAGGGAGAGCAAGCTCTACATTACTCTCTTGGCACTTTGGATGTGGGACATACAGCGAGATGTTTGCTGCTTTTGCGTTTGGCTGTTGGGAGATTTACAGCACAAAGATATCTAGTTGATTTGAAGCAGTTCCGAGAAAGTCTAAACATAATCCCCACTTCTCCCTCCTGGCACTTTCCATGTGGGAGATATAGCAGGATGTATATTGGTTTTGAGGACAACTCAATGGACAGTGTAGGGAGAAAAGGTCCTGGCTCATTGAATGCCGTTCCTGGAGACACTGAGATCAATGTGGGAGATATGTCAAGATGTGTGTTGGTTTTGAGGACGGCTCTCTGGAGAGTCTTAGCAAAGAGGTCACAGGGATAATCAGAGCAATTCTCAGAGACACTGAGACCAAGCTCCACAATTCCTCCTGGCACTTTCCCTGTAGGAGATACCGCAAGACGTTTCTGTATATTGGGCACTGCGCTCTGCAGGGTGTTAGCAGAGACTTTCCCGGGACAGTGAAACCCTATGTCAGAGACACTGAGAAGAAGCCCCAATGTTCCTTCCAGTCATTTTCAGTGTGGGTGCCTTCTCCACATGGTTCCTGGTTTCACTGCAGCTCTGAAGAGAATGTTAGCAAAGAGGTAACCGGGACAGTGAAAACAGTACTCAAAGACAGGGAGAGCAAGCTCTCTCTTGGCACTTTGGATGTGGGACATACAGCGAGATGTTTGCTGCTTTTGCGTTTGGCTGTTGGGAGATTTACAGCACAAAGATATCTAGTTGATTTGAAGCAGTTCTGCGAAAGTCTAAGCATAATCCCCACTTCTCCCTCCTGGCACTTTCCATGTGGGAGATATAGCAGGATGTATATTGGTTTTGAGAACAACTCAATGGACAGTGTAGGGAGAAAAGGTCCTGGCTCCTTGAATGCCGTTCCTGGAGACACTGCGATCAATGTGGGAGATATGTCAAGATGTGTGTTGGTTTTGAGGACGGCTCTCTGGAGAGAGAGTCTTAGCAAAGAGGTCACAGGGATAATCAGAGCAATTCTCAGAGACACTGAGAACAAGATCGACAATTCCCTCCTGGCACTTTCCCTGTAGGAGATACCGCAAGACGTTTCTGTATATTGGGCACTGCGCTCTGCAGGGTGTTAGCAGAGACTTTCCCGGGACAGTGAAACCCTATGTCAGAGACACTGAGAAGAAGCCCCAATGTTCCTTCCAGTCATTTTCAGTGTGGGTGCCTTCTCCACATGGTTCCTGCTTTCACTGCAGCTCTGAAGAGAATGTTAGCAAAGAGGTAACCGGGACACTGAAAACAGTACTCAAAGACAGGGAGAGCAAGCTCTACATTACTCTCTTGGCACTTTGGATGTTGGACATACAGCGAGATGTTTGCTGCTTTTGCGTTTGGCTGTTGGGAGATTTACAGCACAAAGATATCTAGTTGATTTGAAGCAGTTCCGAGAAAGTCTAAACATAATCCCCGCTTCTCCCTCCTGGCACTTTCCATGTGGGAGATATAGCAGGATGTATATTGGTTTTGAGAAAAACTCAATGGACAGTGTAGGGAGAAAAGGTCCTGGCTCATTGAATGCCGTTTCTGGAGACACTGCGATCAATGTGGGAGATATGTCAACATGTGTGTTGGTTTTGAGGACGTCTCTCTGGAGAGTCTTAGCAAAGAGGTCACAGGGATAATCAGAGCAATTCTCAGAGACACTGAGACCAAGCTCCACAATTCCTCCTGGCACTTTCCCTGTAGGAGATACAGCAAGACGTTTCTGTATATTGGGCACAGCGCTCTGCAGGGTGTTAGCAGAGACTTTCCCGGGACAGTGAAACCCTATGTCAGAGACACTGAGAAGAAGCCCCAACGTTCCTTCCAGGCATTTTCAGTGTGGGTGCCTTCTCCACGTGGTTCCTGGTTTCACTGCAGCTCTGAAGAGAATGTTAGCAAAGAGGTAACCGGGACAGTGAAAACAGTAGTCAAAGACAGGGAGAGCAAGCTCTCTCTTGGCACTTTGGATGTGGGACATACAGCGAGATGTTTGCTGCTTTTGCGTTTGGCTGTTGGGAGATTTACAGCACAAAGATATCTAGTTGATTTGAAGCAGTTCTGAGAAAGTCTAAGCATAATCCCCACTTCTCCCTCCTGGCATTTTCCATGTGGGAGATATAGCAGGATGTATATTGGTTTTAAGGAACTGTCCCCGGAGAGTGTGGGCAGAAAAGTTCCTGGCTCCTTGAATGCCGTTCCTGGAGACGCTAAGATCAATGAGGGAGATATGTCAAGATGTGTGTTGGTTTTGAGGACGGCTCTCTGGAGAGTCTTAGCAAAGAGGTCACAGGGATAATCAGAGCAATTCTCAGAGACACTGAGACCAAGCTCGACAATTCCTCCTGGCACTTTCCCTGTAGGAGATACCGCAAGACGTTTCTGTATATTGGGCACAGCGCTCTGCAGGGTGTTAGCAGAGACTTTCCCGGGACAGTGAAACCCTATGTCAGAGACACTGAGAAGAAGCCCCAACGTTCCTTCCAGTCATTTTCAGTGTGGGTGCCTTCTCCACGTGGTTCCTGGTTTCACTGCAGCTCTGAAGAGAATGTTAGCAAAGAGGTAACCGGGACAGTGAAAACAGTACTCAAAGACAGGGAGAGCAAGCTCTCTCTTGGCACTTTGGATGTGGGACATACAGCGAGATGTTTGCTGCTTTTGCGTTTGGCTGTTGGGAGATTTACAGCACAAAGATATCTAGTTGATTTGAAGCAGTTCCGAGAAAGTCTAAACATAATCCCCACTTCTCCCTCCTGGCACTTTCCATGTGGGAGATATAGCAGGATGTATATTGGTTTTGAGGACAACTCAATGGACAGTGTAGGGAGAAACGTTCCTGGCTCCTTGAATGCTGTTCCTGGAGACACTGAGATCAATGTGGGAGATATGTCAAGATGTGTGTTGGTTTTGAGGACGGCTCTCTGGAGAGTCTTAGCAAAGAGGTCACAGGGATAATCAGAGCAATTCTCAGAGACACTGAGACCAAGCTCGACAATTCCTCCTGGCACTTTCCCTGTAGGAGATACCGCAAGACGTTTCTGTATATTGGGCACTGCGCTCTGCAGGGTGTTAGCAGAGACTTTCCCGGGACAGTGAAACCCTATGTCAGAGACACTGAGAAGAAGCCCCAATGTTCCTTCCAGTCATTTTCAGTGTGGGTGCCTTCTCCACGTGGTTCCTGGTTTCACTGCAGCTCTGAAGAGAATGTTAGCAAAGAGGTAATCGGGACAGTGAAAACTGTACTCAAAGACAGGGAGAGCAAGCTCTCTCTTGGCACTTTGGATGTGGGACATACAGCGAGATGTTTGCTGCTTTTACGTTTGGCTGTTGGGAGATTTACAGCACAAAGATATCTAGTTGATTTGAAGCAGTTCTGAGAAAGTCTAAACATAATCCCCACTTCTCCCTCCTGGCATTTTCCATGTGGGAGATATAGCAGGATGTATATTGGTTTTAAGGAACTGTCCCCGGAGAGTGTGGGCAGAAAAGTTCCTGGCTCCTTGAATGCCGTTCCTGGAGACACTGAGATCAATGTGGGAGATATGTCAAGATGTGTGTTGGTTTTGAGGACGGCTCTCTGGAGAGTCTTAGCAAAGAGGTCACAGAGATAATCAGAGCAATTCTCAGAGACACTGAGACCAAGCTCCACAATTCCTCCTGGCACTTTCCCTGTAGGAGATACCGCAAGACGTTTCTGTATATTGGGCACAGCGCTCTGCAGGGTGTTAGCAGAGACTTTCCCGGGACAGTGAAACCCTATGTCAGAGACACTGAGAAGAAGCCCCAATGTTCCTTCCAGTCATTTTCAGTGTGGGTGCCTTCTCCACGTGGTTCCTGGTTTCACTGCAGCTCTGAAGAGAATGTTAGCAAAGAGGTCATGGGGACAGTGAAAACAGTACTCAAAGACAGGGAGAGCAAGCTCTACATTACTCTCTTGGCACTTTGGATGTGGGACATACAGCGAGATGTTTGCTGCTTTTGCGTTTGGCTGTTGGGAGATTTACAGCACAAAGATATCTAGTTGATTTGAAGCAGTTCCGAGAAAGTCTAAACATAATCCCCACTTCTCCCTCCTGGCACTTTCCATGTGGGAGATATAGCAGGATGTATATTGGTTTTGAGGACAACTCAATGGACAGTGTAGGGAGAAAAGGTCCTGGCTCATTGAATGCCGTTCCTGGAGACACTGAGATCAATGTGGGAGATATGTCAAGATGTGTGTTGGTTTTGAGGACGGCTCTCTGGAGAGTCTTAGCAAAGAGGTCACAGAGATAATCAGAGCAATTCTCAGAGACACTGAGACCAAGCTCGACAATTCCTCCTGGCACTTTCCCTGTAGGAGATACCGCAAGACGTTTCTGTATATTGGGCACTGCGCTCTGCAGGGTGTTAGCAGAGACTTTCCCGGGACAGTGAAACCCTATGTCAGAGACACTGAGAAGAAGCCCCAATCTTCCTTCCAGTCATTTTCAGTGTGGGTGCCTTCTCCACGTGGTTCCTGGTTTCACTGCAGCTCTGAAGAGAATGTTAGCAAAGAGGTAACCGGGACACTGAAAACAGTAGTCAAAGACAGGGAGAGCAAGCTCTCTCTTGGCACTTTGGATGTGGGACATACAGCGAGATGTTTGCTGCTTTTACGTTTGGCTGTTGGGAGATTTACAGCACAAAGATATCTAGTTGATTTGAAGCAGTTCCGAGAAAGTCTAAACATAATCCTCACTTTTCCCTCCTGGCACTTTCCATGTGGGAGATATAGCAGGATGTATATTGGTTTTAAGGAACTGTCCCCGGAGAGTGTGGGCAGAAAAGTTCCTGGCTCCTTGAATGCCGTTCCTGGAGACACTGAGATCAATGTGGGAGATATGTCAAGATGTGTGTTGGTTTTGAGGACGGCTCTCTGGAGAGTCTTAGCAAAGAGGTCACAGAGATAATCAGAGCAATTCTCAGAGACACTGAGACCAAGCTCCACAATTCCTCCTGGCACTTTCCCTGTAGGAGATACCGCAAGACATTTCTGTATATTGGGCACTGCGCTCTGCAGGGTGTTAGCAGAGACTTTCCCGGGACAGTGAAACCCTATGTCAGAGACACTGAGAAGAAGCCCCAACGTTCCTTCCAGTCATTTTCAGTGTGGGTGCCTTCTCCACGTGGTTCCTGCTTTCACTGCAGCTCTGAAGAGAATGTTAGCAAAGAGGTAACCGGGACAGTGAAAACAGTACTCAAAGACAGGGAGAGCAAGCTCTACATTACTCTCTTGGCACTTTCAATGTGGGACATACAGTGAGATGTTTGCTGCTTTTGCGTTTGGCTGTTGGGAGATTTACAGCACAAAGATATCTAGTTGATTTGAAGCAGTTCCGAGAAAGTCTAAACATAATCCCCACTTCTCCCTCCTGGCACTTTCCATGTGGGAGATATAGCAGGATGTATATTGGTTTTGAGGACAACTCAATGGACAGTGTAGGGAGAAAAGGTCCTGGCTCATTGAATGCCGTTCCTGGAGACACTGAGATCAATGTGGGAGATATGTCAAGATGTGTGTTGGTTTTGAGGACGGCTCTCTGGAGAGTCTTAGCAAAGAGGTCACAGGGATAATCAGAGCAATTCTCAGAGACACTGAGACCAAGCTCCACAATTCCTCCTGGCACTTTCCCTGTAGGAGATACCGCAAGACGTTTCTGTATATTGGGCACTGCGCTCTGCAGGGTGTTAGCAGAGACTTTCCCGGGACAGTGAAACCCTATGTCAGAGACACTGAGAAGAAGCCCCAATGTTCCTTCCAGTCATTTTCAGTGTGGGTGCCTTCTCCACATGGTTCCTGGTTTCACTGCAGCTCTGAAGAGAATGTTAGCAAAGAGGTAACCGGGACAGTGAAAACAGTACTCAAAGACAGGGAGAGCAAGCTCTCTCTTGGCACTTTGGATGTGGGACATACAGCGAGATGTTTGCTGCTTTTGCGTTTGGCTGTTGGGAGATTTACAGCACAAAGATATCTAGTTGATTTGAAGCAGTTCTGCGAAAGTCTAAGCATAATCCCCACTTCTCCCTCCTGGCACTTTCCATGTGGGAGATATAGCAGGATGTATATTGGTTTTGAGAACAACTCAATGGACAGTGTAGGGAGAAAAGGTCCTGGCTCCTTGAATGCCGTTCCTGGAGACACTGCGATCAATGTGGGAGATATGTCAAGATGTGTGTTGGTTTTGAGGACGGCTCTCTGGAGAGAGAGTCTTAGCAAAGAGGTCACAGGGATAATCAGAGCAATTCTCAGAGACACTGAGAACAAGATCGACAATTCCTCCTGGCACTTTCCCTGTAGGAGATACCGCAAGACGTTTCTGTATATTGGGCACTGCGCTCTGCAGGGTGTTAGCAGAGACTTTCCCGGGACAGTGAAACCCTATGTCAGAGACACTGAGAAGAAGCCCCAATGTTCCTTCCAGTCATTTTCAGTGTGGGTGCCTTCTCCACATGGTTCCTGCTTTCACTGCAGCTCTGAAGAGAATGTTAGCAAAGAGGTAACCGGGACACTGAAAACAGTACTCAAAGACAGGGAGAGCAAGCTCTACATTACTCTCTTGGCACTTTGGATGTTGGACATACAGCGAGATGTTTGCTGCTTTTGCGTTTGGCTGTTGGGAGATTTACAGCACAAAGATATCTAGTTGATTTGAAGCAGTTCCGAGAAAGTCTAAACATAATCCCCGCTTCTCCCTCCTGGCACTTTCCATGTGGGAGATATAGCAGGATGTATATTGGTTTTGAGAAAAACTCAATGGACAGTGTAGGGAGAAAAGGTCCTGGCTCATTGAATGCCGTTTCTGGAGACACTGCGATCAATGTGGGAGATATGTCAACATGTGTGTTGGTTTTGAGGACGTCTCTCTGGAGAGTCTTAGCAAAGAGGTCACAGGGATAATCAGAGCAATTCTCAGAGACACTGAGACCAAGCTCCACAATTCCTCCTGGCACTTTCCCTGTAGGAGATACAGCAAGACGTTTCTGTATATTGGGCACAGCGCTCTGCAGGGTGTTAGCAGAGACTTTCCCGGGACAGTGAAACCCTATGTCAGAGACACTGAGAAGAAGCCCCAACGTTCCTTCCAGGCATTTTCAGTGTGGGTGCCTTCTCCACGTGGTTCCTGGTTTCACTGCAGCTCTGAAGAGAATGTTAGCAAAGAGGTAACCGGGACAGTGAAAACAGTAGTCAAAGACAGGGAGAGCAAGCTCTCTCTTGGCACTTTGGATGTGGGACATACAGCGAGATGTTTGCTGCTTTTGCGTTTGGCTGTTGGGAGATTTACAGCACAAAGATATCTAGTTGATTTGAAGCAGTTCTGAGAAAGTCTAAGCATAATCCCCACTTCTCCCTCCTGGCATTTTCCATGTGGGAGATATAGCAGGATGTATATTGGTTTTAAGGAACTGTCCCCGGAGAGTGTGGGCAGAAAAGTTCCTGGCTCCTTGAATGCCGTTCCTGGAGACGCTAAGATCAATGAGGGAGATATGTCAAGATGTGTGTTGGTTTTGAGGACGGCTCTCTGGAGAGTCTTAGCAAAGAGGTCACAGGGATAATCAGAGCAATTCTCAGAGACACTGAGACCAAGCTCGACAATTCCTCCTGGCACTTTCCCTGTAGGAGATACCGCAAGACGTTTCTGTATATTGGGCACAGCGCTCTGCAGGGTATTAGCAGAGACTTTCCCGGGACAGTGAAACCCTATGTCAGAGACACTGAGAAGAAGCCCCAACGTTCCTTCCAGTCATTTTCAGTGTGGGTGCCTTCTCCACGTGGTTCCTGGTTTCACTGCAGCTCTGAAGAGAATGTTAGCAAAGAGGTAACCGGGACAGTGAAAACAGTACTCAAAGACAGGGAGAGCAAGCTCTCTCTTGGCACTTTGGATGTGGGACATACAGCGAGATGTTTGCTGCTTTTGCGTTTGGCTGTTGGGAGATTTACAGCACAAAGATATCTAGTTGATTTGAAGCAGTTCTGAGAAAGTCTAAGCATAATCCCCACTTTTCCCTCCTGGCATTTTCCCTGTGGGAGATATAGCAGGATGTATATTGGTTTTAAGGAACTGTCCCCGGAGAGTGTGGGCAGAAAAGTTCCTGGCTCCTTGAATGCCCTTCCTGGAGACACTAAGATCAATGAGGGAGATATGTCAAGATGTGTGTTGGTTTTGAGGACGTCTCTCTGGAGAGTCTTAGCAAAGAGGTCACACGGATAATCAGAGCAATTCTCAGAGACACTGAGACCAAGCTCGACAATTCCTCCTGGCACTTTCCCTGTAGGAGATACCGCAAGACGTTTCTGTATATTGGGCACTGCGCTCTGCAGGGTGTTAGCAGAGACTTTCCCGGGACAGTGAAACCCTATGTCAGAGACACTGAGAAGAAGCCCCAATGTTCCTTCCAGGCATTTTCAGTGTGGGTGCCTTCTCCACATGGTTCCTGCTTTCACTGCAGCTCTGAAGAGAACGTTAGCAAAGAGGTAACCGGGACAGTGAAAACAGTACTCAAAGACAGGGAGAGCAAGCTCTCTCTTGGCACTTTGGATGTGGGACATACAGCGAGATGTTTGCTGCTTTTGCGTTTGGCTGTTGGGAGATTTACAGCACAAAGATATCTAGTTGATTTGAAGCAGTTCTGAGAAAGTCTAAGCATAATCCCCACTTTTCCCTCCTGGCATTTTCCCTGTGGGAGATATAGCAGGATGTATATTGGTTTTGAGGACAACTCAATGGACAGTGTAGGGAGAAAAGGTCCTGGCTCATTGAATGCCGTTCCTGGAGACACTGAGATCAATGTGGGAGATATGTCAAGATGTGTGTTGGTTTTGAGGACGGCTCTCTGGAGAGTCTTAGCAAAGAGGTCACACGGATAATCAGAGCAATTCTCAGAGACACTGAGACCAAGCTCGACAATTCCTCCTGGCACTTTCCCTGTAGGAGATACCGCAAGACGTTTCTGTATATTGGGCACTGCGCTCTGCAGGGTGTTAGCAGAGACTTTCCCGGGACAGTGAAACCCTATGTCAGAGACACTGAGAAGAAGCCCCAATGTTCCTTCCAGGCATTTTCAGTGTGGGTGCCTTCTCCACGTGGTTCCTGGTTTCACTGCAGCTCTGAAGAGAATGTTAGCAAAGAGGTAACCGGGACAGTGAAAACAGTACTCAAAGACAGGGAGAGCAAGCTCTCTCTTGGCACTTTGGATGTGGGACATACAGCGAGATGTTTGCTGCTTTTGCGTTTGGCTGTTGGGAGATTTACAGCACAAAGATATCTAGTTGATTTGAAGCAGTTCTGAGAAAGTCTAAACATAATCCCCACTTCTCCCTCCTGGCACTTTCCATGTGGGAGATATAGCAGGATGTATATTGGTTTTGAGAACAACTCAATGGACAGTGTAGGGAGAAAAGGTCCTGGCTCATTGAATGCCGTTCCTGGAGACACTGCGATCAATGTGGGAGATATGTCAAGATGTGTGTTGGTTTTGAGGACGGCTCTCTGGAGAGAGAGTCTTAGCAAAGAGGTCACAGGGATAATCAGAGCAATTCTCAGAGACACTGAGAACAAGATCGACAATTCCCTCCTGGCACTTTCCCTGTAGGAGATACCGCAAGACGTTTCTGTATATTGGGCACTGCGCTCTGCAGGGTGTTAGCAGAGACTTTCCCGGGACAGTGAAACCCTATGTCAGAGACACTGAGAAGAAGCCCCAATGTTCCTTCCAGTCATTTTCAGTGTGGGTGCCTTCTCCACATGGTTCCTGCTTTCACTGCAGCTCTGAAGAGAATGTTAGCAAAGAGGTAACCGGGACAGTGAAAACAGTACTCAAAGACAGGGAGAGCAAGCTCTACATTACTCTCTTGGCACTTTGGATGTGGGACATACAGCGAGATGTTTGCTGCTTTTGCGTTTGGCTGTTGGGAGATTTACAGCACAAAGATATCTAGTTGATTTGAAGCAGTTCTGAGAAAGTCTAAACATAATCCCCACTTCTCCCTCCTGGCACTTTCCATGTGGGAGATATAGCAGGATGTATATTGGTTTTGAGAAAAACTCAATGGACAGTGTAGGGAGAAAAGGTCCTGGCTCATTGAATGCCGTTTCTGGAGACACTGCGATCAATGTGGGAGATATGTCAACATGTGTGTTGGTTTTGAGGACGTCTCTCTGGAGAGTCTTAGCAAAGAGGTCACAGGGATAATCAGAGCAATTCTCAGAGACACTGAGACCAAGCTCCACAATTCCTCCTGGCACTTTCCCTGTAGGAGATACAGCAAGACGTTTCTGTATATTGGGCACAGCGCTCTGCAGGGTGTTAGCAGAGACTTTCCCGGGACAGTGAAACCCTATGTCAGAGACACTGAGAAGAAGCCCCAACGTTCCTTCCAGGCATTTTCAGTGTGGGTGCCTTCTCCACATGGTTCCTGGTTTCACTGCAGCTCTGAAGAGAATGTTAGCAAAGAGGTAACCGGGACAGTGAAAACAGTACTCAAAGACAGGGAGAGCAAGCTCTCTCTTGGCACTTTGGATGTGGGACATACAGCGAGATGTTTGCTGCTTTTGCGTTTGGCTGTTGGGAGATTTACAGCACAAAGATATCTAGTTGATTTGAAGCAGTTCTGAGAAAGTCTAAGCATAATCCCCACTTCTCCCTCCTGGCATTTTCCATGTTGGAGATATAGCAGGATGTATATTGGTTTTAAGGAACTGTCCCCGGACAGTGTGGGCAGAAAAGTTCCTGGCTCCTTGAATGCCGTTCCTGGAGACACTGAGATCAATGTGGGAGATATGTCAAGATGTGTGTTGGTTTTGAGGACGGCTCTCTGGAGAGTCTTAGCAAAGAGGTCACAGGGATAATCAGAGCAATTCTCAGAGACACTGAGACCAAGCTCCACAATTCCTCCTGGCACTTTCCCTGTAGGAGATACCGCAAGATGTTTCTGTATATTGGGCACTGCGCTCTGCAGGGTGTTAGCAGAGACTTTCCCGGGACAGTGAAACCCTATGTCAGAGACACTGAGAAGAAGCCCCAATGTTCCTTCCAGGCATTTTCAGTGTGGGTGCCTTCTCCACGTGGTTCCTGGTTTCACTGCAGCTCTGAAGAGAATGTTAGCAAAGAGGTAACCGGGACACTGAAAACAGTACTCAAAGACAGGGAGAGCAAGCTCTCTCTTGGCACTTTGGATGTGGGATATACAGCGAGAGGTTTGCTGCTTTTACGTTTGGCTGTTGGGAGATTTACAGCACAAAGATATCTAGTTGATTTGAAGCAGTTCTGAGAAAGTCTAAACATAATCCCCACTTCTCCCTCCTGGCATTTTCCATGTGGGAGATATAGCAGGATGTATATTGGTTTTAAGGAACTGTCCCCGGAGAGTGTGGGCAGAAAAGTTCCTGGCTCCTTGAATGCCGTTCCTGGAGACACTAAGATCAATGAGGGAGATATGTCAAGATGTGTGTTGGTTTTGAGGACGTCTCTCTGGAGAGTCTTAGCAAAGAGGTCACAGGGATAATCAGAGCAATTCTCAGAGACACTGAGACCAAGCTCCACAATTCCTCCTGGCACTTTCCCTGTAGGAGATACAGCAAGACGTTTCTGTATATTGGGCACAGCGCTCTGCAGGGTGTTAGCAGAGACTTTCCCGGGACAGTGAAACCCTATGTCAGAGACACTGAGAAGAAGCCCCAACGTTCCTTCCAGGCATTTTCAGTGTGGGTGCCTTCTCCACGTGGTTCCTGCTTTCACTGCAGCTCTGAAGAGAATGTTAGCAAAGAGGTAATCGGGACAGTGAAAACAGTACTCAAAGACAGGGAGAGCAAGCTCTCTCTTGGCACTTTGGATGTGGGACATACAGCGAGATGTTAGCTGCTTTTGCGTTTGGCTGTTGGGAGATTTACAGCACAAAGATATCTAGTTGATTTGAAGCAGTTCCGAGAAAGTCTAAACATAATCCCCACTTCTCCCTCCTGGCATTTTCCATGTGGGAGATATAGCAGGATGTATATTGGTTTTAAGGAACTGTCCCCGGAGAGTGTGGGCAGAAAAGTTCCTGGCTCCTTGAATGCCGTTCCTGGAGACACTAAGATCAATGAGGGAGATATGTCAAGATGTGTGTTGGTTTTGAGGACGGCTCTCTGGAGAGTCTTAGCAAAGAGGTCACACGGATAATCAGAGCAATTCTCAGAGACACTGAGACCAAGCTCGACAATTCCCTCCTGGCACTTTCCCTGTAGGAGATACCGCAAGACGTTTCTGTATATTGGGCACAGCGCTCTGCAGGGTGTTAGCAGAGACTTTCCCGGGACAGTGAAACCCTATGTCAGAGACACTGAGAAGAAGCCCCAATGTTCCTTCCAGTCATTTTCAGTGTGGGTGCCTTCTCCACGTGGTTCCTGCTTTCACTGCAGCTCTGAAGAGAATGTTAGCAAAGAGGTCATCGGGACAGTGAAAACAGTACTCAAAGACAGGGAGAGCAAGCTCTACATTACTCTCTTGGCACTTTGGATGTGGGACATACAGCGAGATGTTTGCTGCTTTTACATTTGGCTTTTGGGAGATTTACAGCACAAAGATATCTAGTTGATTTGAAGCAGTTCTGAGAAAGTCTAAGCATAATCCTCACTTTTCCCTCCTGGCACTTTCCATGTGGGAGATATAGCAGGATGTATATCGGTTTTGAGGACAACTCAATGGACAGAGTAGGTAGAAAAGTTCCTGGCTCATTAAATGCCGTTTCTGGAGACACTGCGATCAATGTGGGAGAGATGTCAACATGTGTGTTGATTTTGAGGACGGCTCTCTGGAGAGCCTTAGCAAAGAGGTCACAGGGATAATCAGAGCAATTCTCAGAGACACTGAGACCAAGCTCCACAATTCCTTCCTGGCACTTTCCCTGTAGGAGATACCGCAAGACGTTTCTGTATATTGGGCACTGCGCTCTGCAGGGTGTTAGCAGAGACTTTCCCGGGACAGTGAAACCCGACATCAGAGACACTGAGAAGAAGCCCCAACGTTCCTTCCAGGCATTTTCAGTGTGGGTGCCTTCTCCACGTGGTTCCTGGTTTCACTGCAGCTCTGAAGAGAATGTTAGCAAAGAGGTAACCGGGACAGTGAAAACAGTACTCAAAGACAGGGAGAGCAAGCTCTCTCTTGGCACTTTGGATGTGGGACATACAGCGAGATGTTTGCTGCTTTTACATTTGGCTGTTGGGAGATTTACAGCACAAAGATATCTAGTTGATTTGAAGCAGTTCTGAGAAAGTCTAAGCATAATCCTCACTTTTCCCTCCTGGCACTTTCCATGTGGGAGATATAGCAGGATGTATATTGGTTTTGAGGACAACTCAATGGACAGTGTAGGGAGAAAAGGTCCTGGCTCAATGAATGCCGTTTCTGGAGACACTAAGATCAATGAGGGAGATATGTCAAGATGTGTGTTGGTTTTGAGGACGGCTCTCTGGAGAGTCTTAGCAAAGAGGTCACACGGATAATCAGAGCAATTCTCAGAGACACTGAGAACAAGATCGACAATTCCTTCCTGGCACTTTCCCTGTAGGAGATACCGCAAGACGTTTCTGTATATTGGGCACTGCGCTCTGCAGGGTGTTAGCAGAGACTTTCCCGGGACAGTGAAACCCTATGTCAGAGACACTGAGAAGAAGCCCCAACGTTCCTTCCAGTCATTTTCAGTGTGGGTGCCTTCTCCACACGGTTCCTGGTTTCACTGCAGCTCTGAAGAGAATGTTAGCAAAGAGGTCACTGGGACAGTGAAAACAGTACTCAAAGACAAGGAGAGCAAGCTCTACATTACTCTCTTGGCACTTTGGATGTGGGACATACAGCGAGATGTTTGCTGCTTTTGCGTTTGGCTGTTGGGAGATTTACAGCACAAAGATATCTAGTTGATTTGAAGCAGTTCCGAGAAAGTCTAAACATAATCCTCACTTTTCCCTCCTGGCACTTTCCATGTGGGAGATATAGCAGGATGTATATTGGTTTTAAGGAACTGTCCCCGGAGAGTGTTGGCAGAAAAGTTCCTGGCTCCTTGAATGCCGTTCATGGAGACACTGCGATCAATGTGGGAGATATGTCAAGATGTGTGTTGGTTTTGAGGTCGGCTCTCTGGAGAGTCTTAGCAAAGAGGTCACACGGATAATCAGAGCAATTCTCAGAGACACTGAGACCAAGCTCGACAATTCCCTCCTGGCACTTTCCCTGTAGGAGATACCGCAAGACGTTTCTGTATATTGGGCACTGCGCTCTGCAGGGTGTTAGCAGAGACTTTCCCGGGACAGTGAAACCCTATGTCAGAGACACTGAGAAGAAGCCCCAACGTTCCTTCCAGGCATTTTCAGTGTGGGTGCCTTCTCCACATGGTTCCTGGTTTCACTGCAGCTCTGAAGAGAATGTTAGCAAAGAGGTCACCGGGACAGTGAAAACAGTACTCAAAGACAGGGAGAGCAAGCTCTACATTACTCTCTTGGCACTTTCGATGTGGGACATACAGCGAGATGTTTGCTGCTTTTGCGTTTGGCTGTTGGGAGATTTACAGCACAAAGATATCTAGTTGATTTGAAGCAGTTCCGAGAAAGTCTAAACATAATCCTCACTTTTCCCTCCTGGCATTTTCCCTGTGGGAGATATAGCAGGATGTATATTGGTTTTAAGGAACTGTCCCCGGAGAGTGTGGGCAGAAAAGTTCCTGGCTCCTTGAATGCCGTTCCTGGAGACACTGCGATCAATGTGGGAGATATGTCAAGATGTGTGTTTGTTTTGAGGACGTCTATCTGGAGAGTCTTAGCAAAGAGGTCACAGGGATAATCAGAGCAATTCTCAGAGACACTGAGACCAAGCTCGACAATTCCTCCTGGCACTTTCCCTGTAGGAGATACCGCAAGACGTTTCTGTATATTGGGCACTGCGCTCTGCAGGGTGTTAGCAGAGACTTTCCCGGGACAGTGAAACCCGACATCAGAGACACTGAGAAGAAGCCCCAATGTTCCTTCCAGGCATTTTCAGTGTGGGTGCCTTCTCCACGTGGTTCCTGGTTTCACTGCAGCTCTGAAGAGAATGTTAGCAAAGAGGTAACCGGGACACTGAAAACAGTACTCAAAGACAGGGAGAGCAAGCTCTCTCTTGGCACTTTGGATGTGGGATATACAGCGAGATGTTTGCTGCTTTTACGTTTGGCTGTTGGGAGATTTACAGCACAAAGATATCTAGTTGATTTGAAGCAGTTCCGAGAAAGTCTAAACATAATCCCCACTTCTCCCTCCTGGCATTTTCCATGTGGGAGATATAGCAGGATGTATATTGGTTTTAAGGAACTGTCCCCGGAGAGTGTGGGCAGAAAAGTTCCTGGCTCCTTGAATGCCGTTCCTGGAGACACTGCGATCAATGAGGGAGATATGTCAAGATGTGTGTTGGTTTTGAGGACGGCTCTCTGGAGAGTCTTAGCAAAGAGGTCACACGGATAATCAGAGCAATTCTCAGAGACACTGAGACCAAGCTCGACAATTCCCTCCTGGCACTTTCCCTGTAGGAGATACCGCAAGACGTTCCTGTATATTGGGCACAGCGCTCTGCAGGGTGTTAGCAGAGACTTTCCCGGGACAGTGAAACCCTATGTCAGAGACACTGAGAAGAAGCCCCAATGTTCCTTCCAGTCATTTTCAGTGTGGGTGCCTTCTCCACGTGGTTCCTGCTTTCACTGCAGCTCTGAAGAGAATGTTAGCAAACAGGTAACCAGGACAGTGAAAACAGTACTCAAAGACAGGGAGAGCAAGCTCTACATTACTCTCTTGGCACTTTGGATGTGGGACATACAGCGAGATGTTTGCTGCTTTTACATTTGGCTTTTGGGAGATTTACAGCACAAAGATATCTAGTTGATTTGAAGCAGTTCTGAGAAAGTCTAAGCATAATCCTCACTTTTCCCTCCTGGCACTTTCCATGTGGGAGATATAGCAGGATGTATATCGGTTTTGAGGACAACTCAATGGACAGAGTAGGTAGAAAAGTTCCTGGCTCATTAAATGCCGTTTCTGGAGACACTGCGATCAATGTGGGAGAGATGTCAACATGTGTGTTGATTTTGAGGACGGCTCTCTGGAGAGCCTTAGCAAAGAGGTCACAGGGATAATCAGAGCAATTCTCAGAGACACTGAGACCAAGCTCCACAATTCCTTCCTGGCACTTTCCCTGTAGGAGATACCGCAAGACGTTTCTGTATATTGGGCACTGCGCTCTGCAGGGTATTAGCAGAGACTTTCCCGGGACAGTGAAACCCTATGTCAGAGACACTGAGAAGAAGCCCCAACGTTCCTTCCAGGCATTTTCAGTGTGGGTGCCTTCTCCACATGGTTCCTGGTTTCACTGCAGCTCTGAAGAGAATGTTAGCAAAGAGGTCACCGGGACAGTGAAAACAGTACTCAAAGACAGGGAGAGCAAGCTCTACATTACTCTCTTGGCACTTTCGATGTGGGACATACAGCGAGATGTTTGCTGCTTTTGCGTTTGGCTGTTGGGAGATTTACAGCACAAAGATATCTAGTTGATTTGAAGCAGTTCCGAGAAAGTCTAAACATAATCCTCACTTTTCCCTCCTGGCATTTTCCCTGTGGGAGATATAGCAGGATGTATATTGGTTTTAAGGAACTGTCCCCGGAGAGTGTGGGCAGAAAAGTTCCTGGCTCCTTGAATGCCGTTCCTGGAGACACTGAGATCAATGTGGGAGATATGTCAAGATGTGTGTTTGTTTTGAGGACGTCTATCTGGAGAGTCTTAGCAAAGAGGTCACACGGATAATCAGAGCAATTCTCAGAGACACTGAGACCAAGCTCGACAATTCCCTCCTGGCACTTTCCCTGTAGGAGATACCGCAAGACGTTTCTGTATATTGGGCACTGCGCTCTGCAGGGTGTTAGCAGAGACTTTCCCGGGACAGTGAAACCCTATGTTAGAGACCAGTCTCCAGATATATGGCCATTTTTGTGCCTGGCCCGGCGCCAAGTGTGAAAGGGTGGTTTTGAGGCTGAAGGCAGCAGGAAAGCCTGCAGCCCCCAGGTCTGTGGGGCTACGCAAGCTGTTCCCAAAGAGCTTTAGAACAAGGCATAGTTTTCCCTGCTGGCTCTCTGGGCGTGGGACCAATCTACAGACATATGGCCTTTTTTGGGCCTGGCGTGGTGCCAAGTGGGAAAGGGTGGTTTTGAGGCTGAAGGCAGCAGGAATGCCTGCAGCCCCCAGGTGTGTGGGGCTACGCAAGCGGTTCCCAAAGAGCTTTAGAACAAGGCATAGTTTTCCCTGCTGGCTCTTTGGGCATGGGACCAATCTCCAGACATATGGCCATTTTTGTGCCTGGCGCGGCGCCAAGTGGGAAAGGGTGGTTTTGAGGCTGAAGGCAGCAGGAAAGCCTGCAGCCCCCAGGTGTGTGGGGCTACGCAAGCGGTTCCCAAAGAGCTTTAGAAGAAGGCATAGTTTTCCCTGCTGGCTCTTTGGGCATGGGACCAATCTCCAGACATGTGGCCATTTTGGGGCCTGGTGCGGCGCCAAGTGGGAAAGGGTGGTTTTGAGGCTGAAGGCAGCAGGAAAGCCTGCAGCCCCCAGGTCTGTGGGGCTACGCAAGCGGTTCCCAAAGAGCTTTAGAACAAGGCATAGTTTTCCCTGCTGGCTCTTTGGGCGTGGGACCAATCTCCAGACATATGGCCATTTTTGTGCCTGGCGCGGCGCCAAGTGGGAAAGGGTGGTTTTGAGGCTGAAGGCAGCAGGAAAGCCTGCAGCCCCCAGGTCTGTGGGGCTACGCAAGCGGTTCCCAAAGAGCTTTAGAACAAGGCATAGTTTTCCCTGCTGGCTCTTTGGGCGTGGGACCAATCTCCAGACATATGGCCATTTTTGTGCCTGGCGCGGCGCCAAGTGGGACAGGGTGGTTTTGAGGCTGAAGGCAGCAGGAAAGCCTGAAATATCTCCCTCATTGATCGCAGTGTCTCCAGGAACGGCATTCAAGGAGCCAGTAATTTTTCTGCCCACACTCTCCGGGGACAGTTCCTTAAAACCAATATACATCCTGCTATATCTCCCACATGGAAAGTGCCAGGAGGGAGAAGTGGTGATTATGCTTAGACTTTCTCAGAACTGCTTCTAATCAACTAGATATCTTTGTGCTGTAAATCTCCCAACAGCCAAACGCAAAAGCAGCAAACATCTCGCTGTATGTCCCACATCCAAAGTGCCAAGAGAGAGCTTGCTCTCCCTGTCTTTGAGTACTGTTTTCAGTGTCCCGGTTACCTCTTTGCTAACATTCTCTTCAGAGCTGCAGTGAAACCAGGAACCACGTGGAGAAGGCACCCACACTTAAAATGCCTGGAAGGAACATTGGGGCTTCTTCTCACTGTCTCTAACATAGGGTTTCACTGTCCCGGGAAAGTCTCTGCTAACACCCTGCAGAGCGCAGTGCCCAATATACAGAAACGTCTTGCGGTATCTCCTACAGGGAAAGTGCCAGGAGGGAATTGTCGATCTTGTTCTCAGTGTCTCTGAGAATTGCTCTGATTATCCCTGTGACCTCTTTGCTAAGACTCTCCAGAGAGCCGTCCTCAAAACCAACACACATCTTGACATATCTCCCACATTGATCGCAGTGTCTCCAGAAACGGCATTCATTGAGCCAGGAACTTTTCTACCTACTCTGTCCATTGAGTTCTCCTCAAAACCAATATACATCCTGCTATATCTCCCACATGGAAAGTGCCAGCAGGGGAAAGTGAGGATTATGTTTAGACTTTCTCAGAACTGCTTCAAATCAACTAGATATCTTTGTGCTGTAAATCTCCCAACAGCCAAATGTAAAAGCAGCAAACATCTCGCTGTATGTCCAACATCCAAAGTGCCAAGAGAGAGCTTGCTCTCCCTGTCTTTGAGTACTGTTTTCACTGTCCCGATTACCTCTTTGCTAACATTCTCTTCAGAGCTGCAGTGAAACCAGGAACCACGTGGAGAAGGCACCCACACTGAAAATGCCTGGAAGGAACATTGGGGCTTCTTCTCAGTGTCTCTGATGTCGGGTTTCACTGTCCCGGGAAAGTCTCTGCTAACACCCTGCAGAGCGCAGTGCCCAATATACAGAAACGTCTTGCGGTATCTCCTACAGGGAAAGTGCCAGGAGGAATTGTCGAGCTTGGTCTCAGTGTCTCTGAGAATTGCTCTGATTATCCCTGTGACCTCTTTGCTAAGACTCTCCAGAGAGCCGTCCTCAAAACCAACACACATCTTGACATATCTCCCACATTGATCGCAGTGTCTCCAGAAACGGCATTCAATGAGCCAGGAACGTTTCTCCCTACGCTGTCCATTGAGTTGTCCTCAAAACCAATATACATCCTGCTATATCTCCCACATGGAAAGTGCCAGGAGGGAAAAGTGAGGATTATGTTTAGACTTTCTCAGAACTGCTTCAAATCAACTAGATATCTTTGTGCTGTAAATCTCCCAACAGCCAAACGCAAAAGAAGCAAACCTCTCGCTGTATGTCCCACATCCAAAGTGCCAAGAGAGAGCTTGCTCTCCCTGTCTTTGAGTACTGTTTTCACTGTCCCGGTTACCTCTTTGCTAACATTCTCTTCAGAGCTGCAGTGAAAGCAGGAACCACGTGGAGAAGGCACCCACACTGAAAATGACTGTAAGGAAGATTGGGGCTTCTTCTCAGTGTCTCTGACATAGGGTTTCACTGTCCCGGGAAAGTCTCTGCTAACACCCTGCAGAGCGCAGTGCCCAATATACAGAAACGTCTTGCGGTATCTCCTACAGGGAAAGTGCCAGGAGGAATTGTCGAGCTTGGTCTCAGTGTCTCTGAGAATTGCTCTGATTATCCGTGTGACCACTTTGCTAAGACTCTCCAGAGAGACGTCCTCAAAACCAACACACATCTTGACATATCTCCCACATTGATCGCAGTGTCTCCAGGAACGGCATTC
The DNA here is from genome assembly GCF_964199755.1 of Larus michahellis. NCBI lineage: Eukaryota > Metazoa > Chordata > Aves > Charadriiformes > Laridae > Larus > Larus michahellis. Next base: position 41,882 of record NW_027436151.1, on the reverse strand, counting down.
AAGGAGCCAGGAACTTTTCTGCCCACACTCTCCGGGGACAGTTCCTTAAAACCAGTATACATCCTGCTATATCTCCCACAGGGAAAATGCCAGGAGGGAAAAGTGGGGATTATGCTTAGACTTTCTCGGAACTGCTTCAAATCAACTAGATATCTTTTTGCTGTAAATCTCCCAACAGCCAAACGCAAAAGCAGCAAACCTCTCGCTGTATGTCCCACATCCAAAGTGCCAAGAGAGAGCTTGCTCTCCCTGTCTTTGAGTACTGTTTTCACTGTCCCGGTTACCTCTTTGCTAACATTCTCTTCAGAGCTGCAGTGAAAGCAGGAACCACGTGGAGAAGGCACCCACACTGAAAATGACTGGAAGGAACATTGGGGCTTCTTCTCAGTGTCTCTGACATAGGGTTTCACTGTCCCGGGAAAGTCTCTGCTAACACCCTGCAGAGCGCAGTGCCCAATATACAGAAACGTCTTGCGGTATCTCCTACAGGGAAAGTGCCAGGAGGAATTGTGGAGCTTGGTCTCAGTGTCTCTGAGAATTGCTCTGATTATCCCTGTGACCTCTTTGCTAAGACTCTCCAGAGAGCCGTCCTCAAAACCAACACACATGTTGACATATCTCCCACATTGATCGCAGTGTCTCCAGGAACGGCATTCATTGAGCCAGGACCTTTTCTCCCTACACTGTCCATTGAGTTGTCCTCAAAACCTATATACATCCTGCTATATCTCCCACATGGAAAATGCCAGGAGGGAAAAGTGAGGATTATGCTTAGACTTTCTCAGAACTGCTTCAAATCAACTAGATATCTTTGTGCTGTAAATCTCCCAACAGCCAAACGCAAAAGCAGCAAACATCTCGCTGTATGTCCCACATCGAAAGTGCCAAGAGAGTAATGTAGAGCTTGCTCTCCCTGTCTTTGAGTACTGTTTTCACTGTCCCGGTTACCTCTTTGCTAACATTCTCTTCAGAGCTGCAGTGAAACCAGGAACCACGTGGAGAAGGCACCCACACTGAAAATGCCTGGAAGGAACGTTGGGGCTTCTTCTCAGTGTCTCTGACATAGGGTTTCACTGTCCCGGGAAAGTCTCTGCTAACACCCTGCAGAGCGCAGTGCCCAATATACAGAAACGTCTTGCGGTATCTCCTACAGGGAAAGTGCCAGGAGGAATTGTCGAGCTTGGTCTCAGTGTCTCTGAGAATTGCTCTGATTATCCCTGTGACCTCTTTGCTAAGACTCTCCAGAGAGCCGACCTCAAAACCAACACACATCTTGACATATCTCCCACATTGATCGCAGTGTCTCCAGAAACGGCATTCATTGAGCCAGGAACTTTTCTCCCTACACTGTCCATTGAGTTGTCCTCAAAACAGATATACATCCTGCTATATCTCCCACATGGAAAGTGCCAGGAGGGAGAAGTGAGGATTATGCTTAGACTTTCTCAGAACTGCTTCAAATCAACTAGATATCTTTGTGCTGTAAATCTCCCAACAGCCAAACGCAAAAGCAGCAAACATCTCGCTGTATGTCCCACATCGAAAGTGCCAAGAGAGTAATGTAGAGCTTGCTCTCCCTGTCTTTGAGTACTGTTTTCACTGTCCCGGTTACCTCTTTGCTAACATTCTCTTCAGAGCTGCAGTGAAACCAGGAACCACGTGGAGAAGGCACCCACACTGAAAATGACTGTAAGGAAGATTGGGGCTTCTTCTCAGTGTCTCTGACATAGGGTTTCACTGTCCCGGGAAAGTCTCTGCTAACACCCTGCAGAGCGCAGTGCCCAATATACAGAAACGTCTTGCGGTATCTCCTACAGGGAAAGTGCCAGGAGGAATTGTCGAGCTTGGTCTCAGTGTCTCTGAGAATTGCTCTGATTATCCCTGTGACCTCTTTGCTAAGACTCTCCAGAGAGCCGACCTCAAAACCAACACACATCTTGACATATCTCCCTCATTGATCTTAGTGTCTCCAGGAACGGCATTCAAGGAGCCAGGAATTTTTCTGCCCACACTCTCCGGGGACAGTTCCTTAAAACCAATATACATCCTGCTATATCTCCCACATGGAAAGTGCCAGGAGGGAAAAGGGGATTATGTTTAGACTTTCTCGGAACTGCTTCAAATCAACTAGATATCTTTGTGCTGTAAATCTCCCAACAGCCAAAAGTAAAAGCAGCAAACATCTCGCTGTATGTCCCACATCCAAAGTGCCAAGAGAGTGCTTGCTCTCCCTGTCTTTGAGTACTGTTTTCACTGTCCCGGTTACCTCTTTGCTAACATTCTCTTCGGAGCTGCAGTGAAAGCAGGAACCACGTGGAGAAGGCACCCACACTGAAAATGACTGGAAGGAACGTTGGGGCTTCTTCTCACTGTCTCTGACATAGGGTTTCACTGTCCCGGGAAAGTCTCTGCTAACACCCTGCAGAGCGCAGTGCCCAATATACAGAAACGTCTTGCGGTATCTCCTACAGGGAAAGTGCCAGGAGGGAATTGTGGAGCTTGGTCTCAGTGTCTCTGAGAATTGCTCTGATTATCCCTGTGACATCTTTGCTAAGACTCTCCAGAGAGATGTCCTCAAAACCAACACACATCTTGACATATCTCCCACATTGATCGCAGTGTCTCCAGGAACGGCATTCAAGGAGCCAGGAACTTTTCTGCCCACACTCTCCGGGGACAGTTCCTTAAAAACAATATACATCCTGCTATATCTCCCACATGGAAAATGCCAGGAGGGAAAAGTGGGGATTATGTTTAGACTTTCTCAGAACTGCTTCAAATCAACTAGATATCTTTGTGCTGTAAATCTCCCAACAGCCAAACGCAAAAGCAGCAAACATCTCGCTGTATGTCCCACATCCAAAGTGCCAAGAGAGTAATGTAGAGCTTGCTCTCCCTGTCTTTGAGTACTGTTTTCACTGTCCCGGTTACCTCTTTGCTAACATTCTCTTCAGAGCTGCAGTGAAACCAGGAACCACGTGGAGAAGGCACCCACACTGAAAATGCCTGGAAGGAACGTTGGGGCTTCTTCTCAGTGTCTCTGACATAGGGTTTCACTGTCCCGGGAAAGTCTCTGCGAACACCCTGCAGAGCGCTGTGCCCAAGACTCTGTGCTAAGACTCTCCAGAGAGACGTCCTCAAAACCAACACACATCTTGACATATCTCCCTCATTGATCGCAGTGTCTGCAGGAACGGCATTCAAGGAGCCAGGAACTTTTCTGCCCACACTCTCCGGGGACAGTTCCTTAAAACCAATATACATCCTGCTATATCTCCCACATGGAAAATGCCAGGAGGGAAAAGTGAGGATTATGCTTAGACTTTCTCAGAACTGCTTCAAATCAACTAGATATCTTTGTGCTGTAAATCTCCCAACAGCCAAACGAAAAAGCAGCAAACATCTCCCTGTATGTCCCACATCGAAAGTGCCAAGAGAGTAATGTAGAGCTTGCTCTACCTGTCTTTGAGTACTGTTTTCACTGTCCCGGTTACCTCTTTGCTAACATTCTCTTCAGAGCTGCAGTGAAACCAGGAACCACGTGGAGAAGGCACCCACTCTGAAAATGCCTGGAAGGAACGTTGGGGCTTCTTCTCAGTGTCTCTGACATAGGGTTTCACTGTCCCGGGAAAGTCTCTGCTAACACCCTGCAGAGCGCTGTGCCCAATATACAGAAACGTCTTGCGGTATCTCCTACAGGGAAAGTGCCAGGACGGAATTGTTGATCTTGTTCTCAGTGTCTCTGAGAATTGCTCTGATTATCCGTGTGACCTCTTTGCTAAGACTCTCCAGAGAGACGTCCTCAAAACGTGATTGATTTCACGTAGCCTCTCACTAGCTGGCCTTTTTTAACATCCTTAATACATGTGATTTCGACATCCTTTACTTTGCTGTTGCTCTTTGGGTTTAGCCGGGACTGCCGGAGAGCCAGGAAGCTCTACATTACTCTCCCTGCACTTTCTATGTGGGACATACAGCGAGATGTTTGCTGCTTTTGCGTTTGGCTGTTGGGAGATTTACAGCACAAAGATATCTAGTTGATTAGAAGCAGTTCTGAGAAAGTCTAAGCATAATCACCACTTTTCCCTCCTGGCACTTTCCATGTGGGAGATATAGCAGGATGTATATTGGTTTTAAGGAACTGTCCCCGGAGAGTGTGGGTAGAAAAATTCCTGGCTCCTTGAATGCCGTTCCTGGAGACACTGCGATCAATGAGGGAGATATGTCAAGATGTGTGTTGGTTTTGAGGACGTCTCTCTGGAGAGTCTTAGCACATAGTCTTGGGCACAGCGCTCTGCAGGGTGTTAGCAGAGACTTTTCCGGGACAGTGAAACCCTATGTCAGAGACACTGAGAAGAAGCCCCAACGTTCCTTCCAGGCATTTTCAGTGTGGGTGCCTTCTCCACGTGGTTCCTGGTTTCACTGCAGCTCCGAAGAGAATGTTAGCAAAGAGGTAACCGGGACAGTGAAAACAGTACTCAAAGACAGGGAGAGCAAGCTCTCTCTTGGCACTTTGGATGTGGGACATACAGCGAGATGTTTGCTGCTTTTATGTTTGGCTGTTGGGAGATTTACAGCACAAAGATATCTAGTTGATTTGAAGCAGTTCTGAGAAAGTCTAAACATAATCCCCACTTCTCCCTCCTGGCATTTTCCATGTGGGAGATATAGCAGGATGTATATTGGTTTTAAGGAACTGTCCCCGGAGAGTGTGGGCAGAAAAGTTCCTGGCTCCTTGAATGCCGTTCCTGGAGACACTGCGATCAATGAGGGAGATATGTCAAGATGTGTGTTGGTTTTGAGGACGGCTCTCTGGAGAGTCTTAGCAAAGAGGTCACACAGATAATCAGAGCAATTCTCCGAGACACTGAGACCAAGCTCGACAATTCCCTCCTGGCACTTTCCCTGTAGGAGATACCGCAAGACGTTTCTGTATATTGGGCACTGCGCTCTGCTGGGTGTTAGCAGAGACTTTCCCGGGACAGTGAAACCCTATGTCAGAGACACTGAGAAGAAGCCCCAATGTTCCTTCCAGTCATTTTCAGTGTGGGTGCCTTCTCCACATGGTTCCTGCTTTCACTGCAGCTCTGAAGAGAATGTTAGCAAAGAGGTAACCGGGACAGTGAAAACAGTACTCAAAGACAGGGAGAGCAAGCTCTACATTACTCTCTTGGCACTTTGCATGTGGGACATACAGGGAGATGTTTGCTGCTTTTGCGTTTGGCTGTTGGGAGATTTACAGCACAAAGATATCTAGTTGATTTGAAGCAGTTCCGAGAAAGTCTAAACATAATCCCCACTTCTCCCTCCTGGCACTTTCCATGTGGGAGATATAGCAGGATGTATATTGGTTTTGAGGACAACTCAATGGACAGTGTAGGGAGAAAAGGTCCTGGCTCATTGAATGCCGTTCCTGGAGACACTGAGATCAATGTGGGAGATATGTCAAGATGTGTGTTGGTTTTGAGGACGGCTCTCTGGAGAGTCTTAGCAAAGAGGTCACACAGATAATCAGAGCAATTCTCAGAGACACTGAGACCAAGCTCCACAATTCCTCCTGGCACTTTCCCTGTAGGAGATACCGCAAGACGTTTCTGTATATTGGGCACTGCGCTCTGCAGGGTGTTAGCAGAGACTTTCCCGGGACAGTGAAACCCTATGTCAGAGACACTGAGAAGAAGCCCCAATGTTCCTTCCAGTCATTTTCAGGGTGGGTGCCTTCTCCACATGGTTCCTGGTTTCACTGCAGCTCTGAAGAGAATGTTAGCAAAGAGATAACCGGGACACTGAAAACAGTACTCAAAGACAGGGAGAGCAAGCTCTCTCTTGGCACTTTGGATGTGGGACATACAGCGAGATGTTAGCTGCTTTTACGTTTGGCTGTTGGGAGATTTACAGCACAAAGATATCTAGTTGATTTGAAGCAGTTCCGAGAAAGTCTAAACATAATCCTCACTTTTCCCTCCTGGCACTTTCCATGTGGGAGATATAGCAGGATGTATATTGGTTTTAAGGAACTGTCCCCGGAGAGTGTGGGCAGAAAAGTTCCTGGCTCCTTGAATGCCGTTCCTGGAGACACTGAGATCAATGTGGGAGATATGTCAAGATGTGTGTTGGTTTTGAGGACGGCTCTCTGGAGAGTCTTAGCAAAGAGGTCACACAGATAATCAGAGCAATTCTCAGAGACACTGAGACCAAGCTCCACAATTCCTCCTGGCACTTTCCCTGTAGGAGATACCGCAAGACGTTTCTGTATATTGGGCACAGCGCTCTGCAGGGTGTTAGCAGAGACTTTCCCGGGACAGTGAAACCCTATGTCAGAGACACTGAGAAGAAGCCCCAATGTTCCTTCCAGTCATTTTCAGGGTGGGTGCCTTCTCCACATGGTTCCTGGTTTCACTGCAGCTCTGAAGAGAATGTTAGCAAAGAGGTAACCGGGACACTGAAAACAGTACTCAAAGACAGGGAGAGCAAGCTCTCTCTTGGCACTTTGGATGTGGGACATACAGCGAGATGTTAGCTGCTTTTACGTTTGGCTGTTGGGAGATTTACAGCACAAAGATATCTAGTTGATTTGAAGCAGTTCCGAGAAAGTCTAAACATAATCCTCACTTTTCCCTCCTGGCACTTTCCATGTGGGAGATATAGCAGGATGTATATTGGTTTTAAGGAACTGTCCCCGGAGAGTGTGGGCAGAAAAGTTCCTGGCTCCTTGAATGCCGTTCCTGGAGACACTGAGATCAATGTGGGAGATATGTCAAGATGTGTGTTGGTTTTGAGGACGGCTCTCTGGAGAGTCTTAGCAAAGAGGTCACAGAGATAATCAGAGCAATTCTCAGAGACACTGAGACCAAGCTCCACAATTCCTCCTGGCACTTTCCCTGTAGGAGATACCGCAAGACATTTCTGTATATTGGGCACTGCGCTCTGCAGGGTGTTAGCAGAGACTTTCCCGGGACAGTGAAACCCTATGTCAGAGACACTGAGAAGAAGCCCCAATGTTCTTTCCAGTCATTTTCAGTGTGGGTGCCTTCTCCACATGGTTCCTGGTTTCACTGCAGCTCTGAAGAGAATGTTAGCAAAGAGGTAACCGGGACACTGAAAACAGTAGTCAAAGACAGGGAGAGCAAGCTCTCTCTTGGCACTTTGGATGTGGGACATACAGCGAGATGTTTGCTGCTTTTGCGTTTGGCTGTTGGGAGATTTACAGCACAAAGCTATCTAGTTGATTTGAAGCAGTTCCGAGAAAGTCTAAACATAATCCCCACTTCTCCCTCCTGGCACTTTCCATGTGGGAGATATAGCAGGATGTATATTGGTTTTAAGGAACTGTCCCCGGAGAGTGTGGGCAGAAAAGTTCCTGGCTCCTTGAATGCCGTTCCTGGAGACACTGCGATCAATGTGGGAGATATGTCAAGATGTGTGTTGGTTTTGAGGACGGCTCTCTGGAGAGTCTTAGCAAAGAGGTCACACAGATAATCAGAGCAATTCTCAGAGACACTGAGACCAAGCTCGACAATTCCCTCCTGGCACTTTCCCTGTAGGAGATACCGCAAGACGTTTCTGTATATTGGGCACTGCGCTCTGCTGGGTGTTAGCAGAGACTTTCCCGGGACAGTGAAACCCTATGTCAGAGACACTGAGAAGAAGCCCCAATGTTCCTTCCAGTCATTTTCAGTGTGGGTGCCTTCTCCACATGGTTCCTGGTTTCACTGCAGCTCTGAAGAGAATGTTAGCAAAGAGGTAATCGGGACAGTGAAAACTGTACTCAAAGACAGGGAGAGCAAGCTCTCTCTTGGCACTTTGGATGTGGGACATACAGGGAGATGTTAGCTGCTTTTACGTTTGGCTGTTGGGAGATTTACAGCACAAAGATATCTAGTTGATTTGAAGCAGTTCCGAGAAAGTCTAAACATAATCCCCACTTCTCCCTCCTGGCACTTTCCATGTGGGAGATATAGCAGGATGTATATTGGTTTTAAGGAACTGTCCCCGGAGAGTGTGGGCAGAAAAGTTCCTGGCTCCTTGAATGCCGTTCCTGGAGACACTAAGATCAATGAGGGAGATATGTCAACATGTGTGTTTGTTTTGAGGACGGCTCTCTGGAGAGTCTTAGCAAAGAGGTCACAGAGATAATCAGAGCAATTCTCAGAGACACTGAGACCAAGCTCCACAATTCCTCCTGGCACTTTCCCTGTAGGAGATACCGCAAGACGTTTCTGTATATTGGGCACTGCGCTCTGCAGGGTGTTAGCAGAGACTTTCCCGGGACAGTGAAACCCTATGTCAGAGACACTGAGAAGAAGCCCCAATCTTCCTTCCAGTCATTTTCAGTGTGGGTGCCTTCTCCACATGGTTCCTGGTTTCACTGCAGCTCTGAAGAGAATGTTAGCAAAGAGGTAACCGGGACAGTGAAAACTGTACTCAAAGACAGGGAGAGCAAGCTCTCTCTTGGCACTTTGGATGTGGGACATACAGCGAGATGTTTGCTGCTTTTACGTTTGGCTGTTGGGAGATTTACAGCACAAAGATATCTAGTTGATTTGAAGCAGTTCCGAGAAAGTCTAAACATAATCCCCACTTCTCCCTCCTGGCATTTTCCATGTGGGAGATATAGCAGGATGTATATTGGTTTTAAGGAACTGTCCCCGGAGAGTGTGGGCAGAAAAGTTCCTGGCTCCTTGAATGCCGTTCCTGGAGACACTAAGATCAATGAGGGAGATATGTCAAGATGTGTGTTGGTTTTGAGGACGGCTCTCTGGAGAGTCTTAGCAAAGAGGTCACACAGATAATCAGAGCAATTCTCAGAGACACTGAGACCAAGCTCGACAATTCCCTCCTGGCACTTTCCCTGTAGGAGATACCGCAAGACGTTTCTGTATATTGGGCACTGCGCTCTGCTGGGTGTTAGCAGAGACTTTCCCGGGACAGTGAAACCCTATGTCAGAGACACTGAGAAGAAGCCCCAATGTTCCTTCCAGTCATTTTCAGTGTGGGTGCCTTCTCCACATGGTTCCTGCTTTCACTGCAGCTCTGAAGAGAATGTTAGCAAAGAGGTAACCGGGACAGTGAAAACAGTACTCAAAGACAGGGAGAGCAAGCTCTCTCTTGGCACTTTGGATGTGGGACATACAGCGAGATGTTTGCTGCTTTTGCGTTTGGCTGTTGGGAGATTTACAGCACAAAGATATCTAGTTGATTTGAAGCAGTTCCGAGAAAGTCTAAACATAATCCCCACTTCTCCCTCCTGGCACTTTCCATGTGGGAGATATAGCAGGATGTATATTGGTTTTGAGGACAACTCAATGGACAGTTTAGGGAGAAAAGGTCCTGGCTCATTGAATGCCGTTCCTGGAGACACTGAGATCAATGTGGGAGATATGTCAAGCTGTGTGTTTGTTTTGAGGACGGCTCTCTGGAGAGTCTTAGCAAAGAGGTCACAGGGATAATCAGAGCAATTCTCAGAGACACTGAGACCAAGCTCCACAATTCCTCCTGGCACTTTCCCTGTAGGAGATACCGCAAGACGTTTCTGTATATTGGGCACTGCGCTCTGCAGGGTGGTTAGCAGAGACTTTCCCGGGACAGTGAAACCCTATGTCAGAGACACTGAGAAGAAGCCCCAATCTTCCTTCCAGTCATTTTCAGTGTGGGTGCCTTCTCCACGTGGTTCCTGGTTTCACTGCAGCTCTGAAGAGAATGTTAGCAAAGAGGTAACCGGGACACTGAAAACAGTACTCAAAGACAGGGAGAGCAAGCTCTCTCTTGGCACTTTGGATGTGGGACATACAGCGAGATGTTTGCTGCTTTTGCATTTGGCTGTTGGGAGATGTACAGCACAAAGATATCTAGTTGATTTGAAGCAGTTCCGAGAAAGTCTAAACATAATCCCCACTTCTCCCTCCTGGCATTTTCCCTGTGGGAGATATAGCAGGATGTATATTGGTTTTAAGGAACTGTCCCCGGAGAGTGTGGGCAGAAAAGTTCCTGGCTCCTTGAATGCCGTTCCTGGAGACACTAAGATCAATGAGGGAGATATGTCAAGATGTGTGTTGGTTTTGAGGACGGCTCTCTGGAGAGTCTTAGCAAAGAGGTCACACAGATAATCAGAGCAATTCTCAGAGACACTGAGACCAAGCTCGACAATTCCCTCCTGGCACTTTCCCTGTAGGAGATACCGCAAGACGTTTCTGTATATTGGGCACTGCGCTCTGCTGGGTGTTAGCAGAGACTTTCCCGGGACAGTGAAACCCTATGTCAGAGACACTGAGAAGAAGCCCCAACGTTCCTTCCAGGCATTTTCAGTGTGGGTGCCTTCTCCACGTGGTTCCTGGTTTCACTGCAGCTCTGAAGAGAATGTTAGCAAAGAGGTAATCGGGACAGTGAAAACTGTACTCAAAGACAGGGAGAGCAAGTTCTCTCTTGGCACTTTGGATGTGGGACATACAGCGAGATGTTTGCTGCTTTTACGTTTGGCTGTTGGGAGATTTACAGCACAAAGATATCTAGTTGATTTGAAGCAGTTCCGAGAAAGTCTAAACATAATCCCCACTTCTCCCTCCTGGCACTTTCCATGTGGGAGATATAGCAGGATGTATATTGGTTTTAAGGAACTGTCCCCGGAGAGTGTGGGCAGAAAAGTTCCTGGCTCCTTGAATGCCGTTCCTGGAGACACTGAGATCAATGTGGGAGATATGTCAAGATGTGTGTTGGTTTTGAGGACATCTCTCTGGAGAGTCTTAGCAAAGAGGTCACAGGGATAATCAGAGCAATTCTCAGAGACACTGAGACCAAGCTCCACAATTCCTCCTGGCACTTTCCCTGTAGGAGATACCGCAAGACGTTTCTGTATATTGGGCACTGCGCTCTGCAGGGTGTTAGCAGAGACTTTCCCGGGACAGTGAAACCCTATGTCAGAGACACTGAGAAGAAGCCCCAATGTTCCTTCCAGTCATTTTCAGTGTGGGTGCCTTCTCCACATGGTTCCTGCTTTCACTGCAGCTCTGAAGAGAATGTTAGCAAAGAGGTAACCGGGACAGTGAAAACAGTACTCAAAGACAGGGAGAGCAAGCTCTACATTACTCTCCCTGCACTTTCGATGTGGGACATACAGCGAGATGTTTGCTGCTTTTGCGTTTGGCTGTTGGGAGATTTACAGCACAAAGATATCTAGTTGATTTGAAGCAGTTCCGAGAAAGTCTAAACATAATCCCCACTTCTCCCTCCTGGCACTTTCCATGTGGGAGATATAGCAGGATGTATATTGGTTTTGAGGACAACTCAATGGACAGTGTAGGGAGAAAAGGTCCTGGCTCATTGAATGCCGTTCCTGGAGACACTGAGATCAATGTGGGAGATATGTCAACATGTGTGTTGGTTTTGAGGACGGCTCTCTGGAGAGTCTTAGCAAAGAGGTCACACGGATAATCAGAGCAATTCTCAGAGACACTGAGAACAAGCTCCACAATTCCTCCTGGCACTTTCCCTGTAGGAGATACCGCAAGACATTTCTGTATATTGGGCACTGCGCTCTGCAGGGTGTTAGCAGAGACTTTCCCGGGACAGTGAAACCCTATGTCAGAGACACTGAGAAGAAGCCCCAATGTTCCTTCCAGTCATTTTCAGTGTGGGTGCCTTCTCCACATGGTTCCTGGTTTCACTGCAGCTCTGAAGAGAATGTTAGCAAAGAGGTAACCGGGACACTGAAAACAGTAGTCAAAGACAGGGAGAGCAAGCTCTCTCTTGGCACTTTGGATGTGGGACATACAGCAAGATGTTTGCTGCTTTTACATTTGGCTGTTGGGAGATTTACAGCACAAAGATATCTAGTTGATTTGAAGCAGTTCCGAGAAAGTCTAAACATAATCCCCACTTCTCCCTCCTGGCACTTTCCATGTGGGAGATATAGCAGGATGTATATTGGTTTTGAGAACAACTCAATGGACAGTGTAGGGAGAAAAGGTCCTGGCTCATTGAATGCCGTTTCTGGAGACACTGCGATCAATGTGGGAGATATGTCAACATGTGTGTTGGTTTTGAGGACGGCTCTCTGGAGAGAGAGTCTTAGCAAAGAGGTCACAGGGATAATCAGAGCAATTCTCAGAGACACTGAGAACAAGATCGACAATTCCCTCCTGGCACTTTCCCTGTAGGAGATACCGCAAGACGTTTCTGTATATTGGGCACTGCGCTCTGCAGGGTGTTAGCAGAGACTTTCCCGGGACAGTGAAACCCTATGTCAGAGACACTGAGAAGAAGCCCCAACGTTCCTTCCAGTCATTTTCAGTGTGGGTGCCTTCTCCACATGGTTCCTGCTTTCACTGCAGCTCTGAAGAGAATGTTAGCAAAGAGGTAACCGGGACACTGAAAACAGTACTCAAAGACAGGGAGAGCAAGCTCTACATTACTCTCTTGGCACTTTGGATGTGGGACATACAGCGAGATGTTTGCTGCTTTTGCGTTTGGCTGTTGGGAGATTTACAGCACAAAGATATCTAGTTGATTTGAAGCAGTTCCGAGAAAGTCTAAACATAATCCCCACTTCTCCCTCCTGGCACTTTCCATGTGGGAGATATAGCAGGATGTATATTGGTTTTGAGGACAACTCAATGGACAGTGTAGGGAGAAAAGGTCCTGGCTCATTGAATGCCGTTCCTGGAGACACTGAGATCAATGTGGGAGATATGTCAAGATGTGTGTTTGTTTTGAGGACGGCTCTCTGGAGAGTCTTAGCAAAGAGGTCACACGGATAATCAGAGCAATTCTCAGAGACACTGAGACCAAGCTCGACAATTCCTCCTGGCACTTTCCCTGTAGGAGATACAGCAAGACGTTTCTGTATATTGGGCACTGCGCTCTGCAGGGTGTTAGCAGAGACTTTCCCGGGACAGTGAAACCCTATGTCAGAGACACTGAGAAGAAGCCCCAATGTTCCTTCCAGGCATTTTCAGTGTGGGTGCCTTCTCCACGTGGTTCCTGGTTTCACTGCAGCTCTGAAGAGAATGTTAGCAAAGAGGTAACCGGGACAGTGAAAACAGTACTCAAAGACAGGGAGAGCAAGCTCTCTCTTGGCACTTTGGATGTGGGACATACAGCGAGATGTTTGCTGCTTTTGCGTTTGGCTGTTGGGAGATTTACAGCACAAAGATATCTAGTTGATTTGAAGCAGTTCTGAGAAAGTCTAAACATAATCCCCACTTCTCCCTCCTGGCACTTTCCATGCGGGAGATATAGCAGGATGTATATTGGTTTTGAGAACAACTCAATGGACAGTGTAGGGAGAAAAGGTCCTGGCTCATTGAATGCCGTTCCTGGAGACACTGCGATCAATGTGGGAGATATGTCAAGATGTGTGTTGGTTTTGAGGACGGCTCTCTGGAGAGAGAGTCTTAGCAAAGAGGTCACAGGGATAATCAGAGCAATTCTCAGAGACACTGAGAACAAGATCGACAATTCCCTCCTGGCACTTTCCCTGTAGGAGATACCGCAAGACGTTTCTGTATATTGGGCACTGCGCTCTGCAGGGTGTTAGCAGAGACATTCCCGGGACAGTGAAACCCTATGTCAGAGACACTGAGAAGAAGCCCCAATGTTCCTTCCAGTCATTTTCAGTGTGGGTGCCTTCTCCACATGGTTCCTGCTTTCACTGCAGCTCTGAAGAGAATGTTAGCAAAGAGGTAACCGGGACACTGAAAACAGTACTCAAAGACAGGGAGAGCAAGCTCTACATTACTCTCTTGGCACTTTGGATGTGGGACATACAGCGAGATGTTTGCTGCTTTTGCGTTTGGCTGTTGGGAGATTTACAGCACAAAGATATCTAGTTGATTTGAAGCAGTTCCGAGAAAGTCTAAACATAATCCCCGCTTCTCCCTCCTGGCACTTTCCATGTGGGAGATATAGCAGGATGTATATTGGTTTTGAGAAAAACTCAATGGACAGTGTAGGGAGAAAAGGTCCTGGCTCATTGAATGCCGTTCCTGGAGACACTGAGATCAATGTGGGAGATATGTCAACATGTGTGTTGGTTTTGAGGACGTCTCTCTGGAGAGTCTTAGCAAAGAGGTCACAGGGATAATCAGAGCAATTCTCAGAGACACTGAGACCAAGCTCCACAATTCCTCCTGGCACTTTCCCTGTAGGAGATACAGCAAGACGTTTCTGTATATTGGGCACAGCGCTCTGCAGGGTGTTAGCAGAGACTTTCCCGGGACAGTGAAACCCTATGTCAGAGACACTGAGAAGAAGCCCCAACGTTCCTTCCAGGCATTTTCAGTGTGGGTGCCTTCTCCACGTGGTTCCTGGTTTCACTGCAGCTCTGAAGAGAATGTTAGCAAAGAGGTAACCGGGACAGTGAAAACAGTACTCAAAGACAGGGAGAGCAAGCTCTCTCTTGGCACTTTGGATGTGGGACATACAGCGAGATGTTTGCTGCTTTTGCGTTTGGCTGTTGGGAGATTTACAGCACAAAGATATCTAGTTGATTTGAAGCAGTTCCGAGAAAGTCTAAGCATAATCCCCACTTCTCCCTCCTGGCACTTTCCATGTGGGAGATATAGCAGGATGTATATTGGTTTTAAGGAACTGTCCCCGGAGAGTGTGGGCAGAAAAGTTCCTGGCTCCTTGAATGCCGTTCCTGGAGACACTAAGATCAATGAGGGAGATATGTCAAGATGTGTGTTGGTTTTGAGGACGGCTCTCTGGAGAGTCTTAGCAAAGAGGTCACACGGATAATCAGAGCAATTCTCAGAGACACTGAGACCAAGCTCCACAATTCCTCCTGGCACTTTCCCTGTAGGAGATACCGCAAGACGTTTCTGTATATTGGGCACAGCGCTCTGCAGGGTGTTAGCAGAGACTTTCCCGGGACAGTGAAACCCTATGTCAGAGACACTGAGAAGAAGCCCCAATGTTCCTTCCAGTCATTTTCAGTGTGGGTGCCTTCTCCACATGGTTCCTGGTTTCACTGCAGCTCTGAAGAGAATGTTAGCAAAGAGGTAACCGGGACAGTGAAAACAGTACTCAAAGACAGGGAGAGCAAGCTCTCTCTTGGCACTTTGGATGTGGGACATACAGCGAGATGTTTGCTGCTTTTGCGTTTGGCTGTTGGGAGATTTACAGCACAAAGCTATCTAGTTGATTTGAAGCAGTTCCGAGAAAGTCTAAACATAATCCCCACTTCTCCCTCCTGGCACTTTCCATGTGGGAGATATAGCAGGATGTATATTGGTTTTGAGGACAACTCAATGGACAGTGTAGGGAGAAAAGGTTCTGGCTCATTGAATGCCGTTCCTGGAGACACTGCGATCAATGTGGGAGATATGTCAAGATGTGTGTTGGTTTTGAGGACGGCTCTCTGGAGAGAGAGTCTTAGCAAAGAGGTCACAGGGATAATCAGAGCAATTCTCAGAGACACTGAGAACAAGATCGACAATTCCCTCCTGGCACTTTCCCTGTAGGAGATACCGCAAGACGTTTCTGTATATTGGGCACTGCGCTCTGCAGGGTGTTAGCAGAGACATTCCCGGGACAGTGAAACCCTATGTCAGAGACACTGAGAAGAAGCCCCAATGTTCCTTCCAGTCATTTTCAGTGTGGGTGCCTTCTCCACATGGTTCCTGCTTTCACTGCAGCTCTGAAGAGAATGTTAGCAAAGAGGTAACCGGGACACTGAAAACAGTACTCAAAGACAGGGAGAGCAAGCTCTACATTACTCTCTTGGCACTTTGGATGTGGGACATACAGCGAGATGTTTGCTGCTTTTGCGTTTGGCTGTTGGGAGATTTACAGCACAAAGATATCTAGTTGATTTGAAGCAGTTCCGAGAAAGTCTAAACATAATCCCCACTTCTCCCTCCTGGCACTTTCCATGTGGGAGATATAGCAGGATGTATATTGGTTTTGAGAAAAACTCAATGGACAGTGTAGGGAGAAAAGGTCCTGGCTCATTGAATGCCGTTCCTGGAGACACTGAGATCAATGTGGGAGATATGTCAACATGTGTGTTGGTTTTGAGGACGTCTCTCTGGAGAGTCTTAGCAAAGAGGTCACACGGATAATCAGAGCAATTCTCAGAGACACTGAGACCAAGCTCCACAATTCCTCCTGGCACTTTCCCTGTAGGAGATACAGCAAGACGTTTCTGTATATTGGGCACAGCGCTCTGCAGGGTGTTAGCAGAGACTTTCCCGGGACAGTGAAACCCTATGTCAGAGACACTGAGAAGAAGCCCCAACGTTCCTTCCAGGCATTTTCAGTGTGGGTGCCTTCTCCACGTGGTTCCTGGTTTCACTGCAGCTCTGAAGAGAATGTTAGCAAAGAGGTAACCGGGACAGTGAAAACAGTACTCAAAGACAGGGAGAGCAAGCTCTCTCTTGGCACTTTGGATGTGGGACATACAGCGAGATGTTTGCTGCTTTTGCGTTTGGCTGTTGGGAGATTTACAGCACAAAGATATCTAGTTGATTTGAAGCAGTTCCGAGAAAGTCTAAGCATAATCCCCACTTCTCCCTCCTGGCACTTTCCATGTGGGAGATATAGCAGGATGTATATTGGTTTTAAGGAACTGTCCCCGGAGAGTGTGGGCAGAAAAGTTCCTGGCTCCTTGAATGCCGTTCCTGGAGACACTAAGATCAATGAGGGAGATATGTCAAGATGTGTGTTGGTTTTGAGGACGGCTCTCTGGAGAGTCTTAGCAAAGAGGTCACACGGATAATCAGAGCAATTCTCAGAGACACTGAGACCAAGCTCCACAATTCCTCCTGGCACTTTCCCTGTAGGAGATACCGCAAGACGTTTCTGTATATTGGGCACAGCGCTCTGCAGGGTGTTAGCAGAGACTTTCCCGGGACAGTGAAACCCTATGTCAGAGACACTGAGAAGAAGCCCCAATGTTCCTTCCAGTCATTTTCAGTGTGGGTGCCTTCTCCACGTGGTTCCTGGTTTCACTGCAGCTCTGAAGAGAATGTTAGCAAAGAGGTAACCGGGACAGTGAAAACAGTACTCAAAGACAGGGAGAGCAAGCTCTCTCTTGGCACTTTCGATGTGGGACATACAGCGAGATGTTTGCTGCTTTTGCGTTTGGCTGTTGGGAGATTTACAGCACAAAGATATCTAGTTGATTTGAAGCAGTTCCGAGAAAGTCTAAACATAATCCCCACTTCTCCCTCCTGGCACTTTCCATGTGGGAGATATAGCAGGATGTATATTGGTTTTGAGGACAACTCAATGGACAGTGTAGGGAGAAAAGGTCCTGGCTCATTGAATGCCGTTCCTGGAGACACTGCGATCAATGTGGGAGATATGTCAAGATGTGTGTTGGTTTTGAGGACGGCTCTCTGGAGAGTCTTAGCAAAGAGGTCACACGGATAATCAGAGCAATTCTCAGAGACACTGAGACCAAGCTCCACAATTCCTCCTGGCACTTTCCCTGTAGGAGATACCGCAAGATGTTTCTGTATATTGGGCACTGCGCTCTGCAGGGTGTTAGCAGAGACTTTCCCGGGACAGTGAAACCCTATGTCAGAGACACTGAGAAGAAGCCCCAATCTTCCTTCCAGTCATTTTCAGTGTGGGTGCCTTCTCCACGTGGTTCCTGGTTTCACTGCAGCTCTGAAGAGAATGTTAGCAAAGAGGTAACCGGGACACTGAAAACAGTACTCAAAGACAGGGAGAGCAAGCTCTCTCTTGGCAGTTTGGATGTGGGATATACAGCGAGATGTTTGCTGCTTTTACGTTTGGCTGTTGGGAGATTTACAGCACAAAGATATCTAGTTGATTTGAAGCAGTTCTGAGAAAGTCTAAACATAATCCCCACTTCTCCCTCCTGGCATTTTCCATGTGGGAGATATAGCAGGATGTATATTGGTTTTAAGGAACTGTCCCCGGAGAGTGTGGGCAGAAAAGTTCCTGGCTCCTTGAATGCCGTTCCTGGAGACACTAAGATCAATGAGGGAGATATGTCAAGATGTGTGTTGGTTTTGAGGACGTCTCTCTGGAGAGTCTTAGCAAAGAGGTCACACGGATAATCAGAGCAATTCTCAGAGACACTGAGACCAAGCTCGACAATTCCCTCCTGGCACTTTCCCTGTAGGAGATACCGCAAGACGTTTCTGTATATTGGGCACAGCGCTCTGCAGGGTGTTAGCAGAGACTTTCCCGGGACAGTGAAACCCTATGTCAGAGACACTGAGAAGAAGCCCCAATGTTCCTTCCAGTCATTTTCAGTGTGGGTGCCTTCTCCACGTGGTTCCTGCTTTCACTGCAGCTCTGAAGAGAATGTTAGCAAAGAGGTAACCAGGACAGTGAAAACAGTACTCAAAGACAGGGAGAGCAAGCTCTACATTACTCTCTTGGCACTTTGGATGTGGGACATACAGCGAGATGTTTGCTGCTTTTGCGTTTGGCTGTTGGGAGATTTACAGCACAAAGATATCTAGTTGATTTGAAGCAGTTCTGAGAAAGTCTAAGCATAATCCTCACTTTTCCCTCCTGGCACTTTCCATGTGGGAGATATAGCAGGATGTATATCGGTTTTGAGGACAACTCAATGGACAGAGTAGGTAGAAAAGTTCCTGGCTCATTAAATGCCGTTTCTGGAGACACTGAGATCAATGTGGGAGAGATGTCAACATGTGTGTTGATTTTGAGGACGGCTCTCTGGAGAGCCTTAGCAAAGAGGTCACAGGGATAATCAGAGCAATTCTCAGAGACACTGAGACCAAGCTCCACAATTCCTTCCTGGCACTTTCCCTGTAGGAGATACCGCAAGACGTTTCTGTATATTGGGCACTGCGCTCTGCAGGGTGTTAGCAGAGACTTTCCCGGGACAGTGAAACCCGACATCAGAGACACTGAGAAGAAGCCCCAACGTTCCTTCCAGGCATTTTCAGTGTGGGTGCCTTCTCCACGTGGTTCCTGGTTTCACTGCAGCTCTGAAGAGAATGTTAGCAAAGAGGTAACCGGGACAGTGAAAACAGTACTCAAAGACAGGGAGAGCAAGCTCTCTCTTGGCACTTTGGATGTGGGACATACAGCGAGATGTTTGCTGCTTTTACATTTGGCTGTTGGGAGATTTACAGCACAAAGATATCTAGTTGATTTGAAGCAGTTCTGAGAAAGTCTAAGCATAATCCTCACTTTTCCCTCCTGGCACTTTCCATGTGGGAGATATAGCAGGATGTATATTGGTTTTGAGGACAACTCAATGGACAGAGTAGGTAGAAAAGTTCCTGGCTCAATGAATGCCGTTCCTGGAGACACTGAGATCAATGTGGGAGATATGTCAAGATGTGTGTTGGTTTTGAGGACGGCTCTCTGGAGAGTCTTAGCAAAGAGGTCACATGGATAATCAGAGCAATTCTCAGAGACACTGAGACCAAGCTCCACAATTCCTCCTGGCACTTTCCCTGTAGGAGATACCGCAAGACATTTCTGTATATTGGGCACTGCGCTCTGCAGGGTGTTAGCAGAGACTTTCCCGGGACAGTGAAACCCTATGTCAGAGACACTGAGAAGAAGCCCCAATGTTCTTTCCAGTCATTTTCAGTGTGGGTGCCTTCTCCACATGGTTCCTGGTTTCACTGCAGCTCCGAAGAGAATGTTAGCAAAGAGGTAACCGGGACACTGAAAACAGTAGTCAAAGACAGGGAGAGCAAGCTCTCTCTTGGCACTTTGGATGTGTGACATACAGCGAGATGTTTGCTGCTTTTGCGTTTGGCTGTTGGGAGATTTACAGCACAAAGATATCTAGTTGATTTGAAGCAGTTCCGAGAAAGTCTAAACATAATCCCCACTTCTCCCTCCTGGCACTTTCCATGTGGGAGATATAGCAGGATGTATATTGGTTTTGAGGACAACTCAATGGACAGTGTAGGGAGAAAAGGTCCTGGCTCATTGAATGCCGTTCCTGGAGACACTGAGATCAATGTGGGAGATATGTCAAGATGTGTGTTTGTTTTGAGGACGGCTCTCTGGAGAGTCTTAGCAAAGAGGTCACAGGGATAATCAGAGCAATTCTCAGAGACACTGAGACCAAGCTCGACAATTCCTCCTGGCACTTTCCCTGTAGGAGATACCGCAAGACGTTCCTGTATATTGGGCACAGCGCTCTGCAGGGTGTTAGCAGAGACTTTCCCGGGACAGTGAAACCCTATGTCAGAGACACTGAGAAGAAGCCCCAACGTTCCTTCCAGTCATTTTCAGTGTGGGTGCCTTCTCCACGTGGTTCCTGCTTTCACTGCAGCTCTGAAGAGAATGTTAGCAAAGAGGTAACCGGGACAGTGAAAACTGTACTCAAAGACAGGGAGAGCAAGCTCTCTCTTGGCACTTTGGATGTGGGACATACAGCGAGATGTTTGCTGCTTTTGCGTTTGGCTGTTGGGAGATTTACAGCACAAAGCTATCTAGTTGATTTGAAGCAGTTCCGAGAAAGTCTAAACATAATCCCCACTTCTCCCTCCTGGCATTTTCCATGTGGGAGATATAGCAGGATGTATATTGGTTTTAAGGAACTGTCCCCGGAGAGTGTGGGCAGAAAAGTTCCTGGCTCCTTGAATGCCGTTCCTGGAGACACTAAGATCAATGAGGGAGATATGTCAAGATGTGTGTTGGTTTTGAGGACGGCTCTCTGGAGAGTCTTAGCAAAGAGGTCACAGAGATAATCAGAGCAATTCTCAGAGACACTGAGACCAAGCTCGACAATTCCCTCCTGGCACTTTCCCTGTAGGAGATACCGCAAGACGTTTCTGTATATTGGGCACTGCGCTCTGCAGGGTGTTAGCAGAGACTTTCCCGGGACAGTGAAACCCTATGTCAGAGACACTGAGAAGAAGCCCCAATGTTCCTTCCAGTCATTTTCAGTGTGGGTGCCTTCTCCACATGGTTCCTGGTTTCACTGCAGCTCTGAAGAGAATGTTAGCAAAGAGGTAATCGGGACAGTGAAAACTGTACTCAAAGACAGGGAGAGCAAGCTCTCTCTTGGCACTTTGGATGTGGGACATACAGCGAGATGTTTGCTGCTTTTGCGTTTGGCTGTTGGGAGATTTACAGCACAAAGATATCTAGTTGATTTGAAGCAGTTCCGAGAAAGTCTAAACATAATCCTCACTTTTCCCTCCTGGCACTTTCCATGTGGGAGATATAGCAGGATGTATATTGGTTTTAAGGAACTGTCCCCGGAGAGTGTGGGCAGAAAAGTTCCTGGCTCCTTGAATGCCGTTCCTGGAGACACTGAGATCAATGTGGGAGATATGTCAAGATGTGTGTTGGTTTTGAGGACGGCTCTCTGGAGAGTCTTAGCAAAGAGGTCACACAGATAATCAGAGCAATTCTCAGAGACACTGAGACCAAGCTCCACAATTCCTCCTGGCACTTTCCCTGTAGGAGATACCGCAAGACGTTTCTGTATATTGGGCACAGCGCTCTGCAGGGTGTTAGCAGAGACTTTCCCGGGACAGTGAAACCCTATGTCAGAGACACTGAGAAGAAGCCCCAATGTTCCTTCCAGTCATTTTCAGGGTGGGTGCCTTCTCCACATGGTTCCTGGTTTCACTGCAGCTCTGAAGAGAATGTTAGCAAAGAGGTAACCGGGACACTGAAAACAGTACTCAAAGACAGGGAGAGCAAGCTCTCTCTTGGCACTTTGGATGTGGGACATACAGCGAGATGTTAGCTGCTTTTACGTTTGGCTGTTGGGAGATTTACAGCACAAAGATATCTAGTTGATTTGAAGCAGTTCCGAGAAAGTCTAAACATAATCCTCACTTTTCCCTCCTGGCACTTTCCATGTGGGAGATATAGCAGGATGTATATTGGTTTTAAGGAACTGTCCCCGGAGAGTGTGGGCAGAAAAGTTCCTGGCTCCTTGAATGCCGTTCCTGGAGACACTGAGATCAATGTGGGAGATATGTCAAGATGTGTGTTGGTTTTGAGGACGGCTCTCTGGAGAGTCTTAGCAAAGAGGTCACAGAGATAATCAGAGCAATTCTCAGAGACACTGAGACCAAGCTCCACAATTCCTCCTGGCACTTTCCCTGTAGGAGATACCGCAAGACATTTCTGTATATTGGGCACTGCGCTCTGCAGGGTGTTAGCAGAGACTTTCCCGGGACAGTGAAACCCTATGTCAGAGACACTGAGAAGAAGCCCCAATGTTCTTTCCAGTCATTTTCAGTGTGGGTGCCTTCTCCACATGGTTCCTGGTTTCACTGCAGCTCTGAAGAGAATGTTAGCAAAGAGGTAACCGGGACACTGAAAACAGTAGTCAAAGACAGGGAGAGCAAGCTCTCTCTTGGCACTTTGGATGTGGGACATACAGCGAGATGTTTGCTGCTTTTGCGTTTGGCTGTTGGGAGATTTACAGCACAAAGCTATCTAGTTGATTTGAAGCAGTTCCGAGAAAGTCTAAACATAATCCCCACTTCTCCCTCCTGGCACTTTCCATGTGGGAGATATAGCAGGATGTATATTGGTTTTAAGGAACTGTCCCCGGAGAGTGTGGGCAGAAAAGTTCCTGGCTCCTTGAATGCCGTTCCTGGAGACACTGCGATCAATGTGGGAGATATGTCAAGATGTGTGTTGGTTTTGAGGACGGCTCTCTGGAGAGTCTTAGCAAAGAGGTCACACAGATAATCAGAGCAATTCTCAGAGACACTGAGACCAAGCTCGACAATTCCCTCCTGGCACTTTCCCTGTAGGAGATACCGCAAGACGTTTCTGTATATTGGGCACTGCGCTCTGCTGGGTGTTAGCAGAGACTTTCCCGGGACAGTGAAACCCTATGTCAGAGACACTGAGAAGAAGCCCCAATGTTCCTTCCAGTCATTTTCAGTGTGGGTGCCTTCTCCACATGGTTCCTGGTTTCACTGCAGCTCTGAAGAGAATGTTAGCAAAGAGGTAATCGGGACAGTGAAAACTGTACTCAAAGACAGGGAGAGCAAGCTCTCTCTTGGCACTTTGGATGTGGGACATACAGGGAGATGTTAGCTGCTTTTACGTTTGGCTGTTGGGAGATTTACAGCACAAAGATATCTAGTTGATTTGAAGCAGTTCCGAGAAAGTCTAAACATAATCCCCACTTCTCCCTCCTGGCACTTTCCATGTGGGAGATATAGCAGGATGTATATTGGTTTTAAGGAACTGTCCCCGGAGAGTGTGGGCAGAAAAGTTCCTGGCTCCTTGAATGCCGTTCCTGGAGACACTAAGATCAATGAGGGAGATATGTCAACATGTGTGTTTGTTTTGAGGACGGCTCTCTGGAGAGTCTTAGCAAAGAGGTCACAGAGATAATCAGAGCAATTCTCAGAGACACTGAGACCAAGCTCCACAATTCCTCCTGGCACTTTCCCTGTAGGAGATACCGCAAGACGTTTCTGTATATTGGGCACTGCGCTCTGCAGGGTGTTAGCAGAGACTTTCCCGGGACAGTGAAACCCTATGTCAGAGACACTGAGAAGAAGCCCCAATCTTCCTTCCAGTCATTTTCAGTGTGGGTGCCTTCTCCACATGGTTCCTGGTTTCACTGCAGCTCTGAAGAGAATGTTAGCAAAGAGGTAACCGGGACAGTGAAAACTGTACTCAAAGACAGGGAGAGCAAGCTCTCTCTTGGCACTTTGGATGTGGGACATACAGCGAGATGTTTGCTGCTTTTACGTTTGGCTGTTGGGAGATTTACAGCACAAAGATATCTAGTTGATTTGAAGCAGTTCCGAGAAAGTCTAAACATAATCCCCACTTCTCCCTCCTGGCATTTTCCATGTGGGAGATATAGCAGGATGTATATTGGTTTTAAGGAACTGTCCCCGGAGAGTGTGGGCAGAAAAGTTCCTGGCTCCTTGAATGCCGTTCCTGGAGACACTAAGATCAATGAGGGAGATATGTCAAGATGTGTGTTGGTTTTGAGGACGGCTCTCTGGAGAGTCTTAGCAAAGAGGTCACACGGATAATCAGAGCAATTCTCAGAGACACTGAGACCAAGCTCGACAATTCCCTCCTGGCACTTTCCCTGTAGGAGATACCGCAAGACGTTTCTGTATATTGGGCACTGCGCTCTGCTGGGTGTTAGCAGAGACTTTCCCGGGACAGTGAAACCCTATGTCAGAGACACTGAGAAGAAGCCCCAATGTTCCTTCCAGTCATTTTCAGTGTGGGTGCCTTCTCCACATGGTTCCTGCTTTCACTGCAGCTCTGAAGAGAATGTTAGCAAAGAGGTAACCGGGACAGTGAAAACAGTACTCAAAGACAGGGAGAGCAAGCTCTCTCTTGGCACTTTGGATGTGGGACATACAGCGAGATGTTTGCTGCTTTTGCGTTTGGCTGTTGGGAGATTTACAGCACAAAGATATCTAGTTGATTTGAAGCAGTTCCGAGAAAGTCTAAACATAATCCCCACTTCTCCCTCCTGGCACTTTCCATGTGGGAGATATAGCAGGATGTATATTGGTTTTGAGGACAACTCAATGGACAGTTTAGGGAGAAAAGGTCCTGGCTCATTGAATGCCGTTCCTGGAGACACTGAGATCAATGTGGGAGATATGTCAAGCTGTGTGTTTGTTTTGAGGACGGCTCTCTGGAGAGTCTTAGCAAAGAGGTCACAGGGATAATCAGAGCAATTCTCAGAGACACTGAGACCAAGCTCCACAATTCCTCCTGGCACTTTCCCTGTAGGAGATACCGCAAGACGTTTCTGTATATTGGGCACTGCGCTCTGCAGGGTGGTTAGCAGAGACTTTCCCGGGACAGTGAAACCCTATGTCAGAGACACTGAGAAGAAGCCCCAATCTTCCTTCCAGTCATTTTCAGTGTGGGTGCCTTCTCCACGTGGTTCCTGGTTTCACTGCAGCTCTGAAGAGAATGTTAGCAAAGAGGTAACCGGGACACTGAAAACAGTACTCAAAGACAGGGAGAGCAAGCTCTCTCTTGGCACTTTGGATGTGGGACATACAGCGAGATGTTTGCTGCTTTTGCATTTGGCTGTTGGGAGATGTACAGCACAAAGATATCTAGTTGATTTGAAGCAGTTCCGAGAAAGTCTAAACATAATCCCCACTTCTCCCTCCTGGCATTTTCCCTGTGGGAGATATAGCAGGATGTATATTGGTTTTAAGGAACTGTCCCCGGAGAGTGTGGGCAGAAAAGTTCCTGGCTCCTTGAATGCCGTTCCTGGAGACACTAAGATCAATGAGGGAGATATGTCAAGATGTGTGTTGGTTTTGAGGACGGCTCTCTGGAGAGTCTTAGCAAAGAGGTCACACAGATAATCAGAGCAATTCTCAGAGACACTGAGACCAAGCTCGACAATTCCCTCCTGGCACTTTCCCTGTAGGAGATACCGCAAGACGTTTCTGTATATTGGGCACTGCGCTCTGCTGGGTGTTAGCAGAGACTTTCCCGGGACAGTGAAACCCTATGTCAGAGACACTGAGAAGAAGCCCCAATGTTCCTTCCAGTCATTTTCAGTGTGGGTGCCTTCTCCACATGGTTCCTGGTTTCACTGCAGCTCTGAAGAGAATGTTAGCAAAGAGGTAATCGGGACAGTGAAAACTGTACTCAAAGACAGGGAGAGCAAGTTCTCTCTTGGCACTTTGGATGTGGGACATACAGCGAGATGTTTGCTGCTTTTACATTTGGCTGTTGGGAGATTTACAGCACAAAGATATCTAGTTGATTTGAAGCAGTTCCGAGAAAGTCTAAACATAATCCCCACTTCTCCCTCCTGGCACTTTCCATGTGGGAGATATAGCAGGATGTATATTGGTTTTAAGGAACTGTCCCCGGAGAGTGTGGGCAGAAAAGTTCCTGGCTCCTTGAATGCCGTTCCTGGAGACACTGAGATCAATGTGGGAGATATGTCAAGATGTGTGTTGGTTTTGAGGACATCTCTCTGGAGAGTCTTAGCAAAGAGGTCACACGGATAATCAGAGCAATTCTCAGAGACACTGAGACCAAGCTCCACAATTCCTCCTGGCACTTTCCCTGTAGGAGATACCGCAAGACGTTTCTGTATATTGGGCACTGCGCTCTGCAGGGTGTTAGCAGAGACTTTCCCGGGACAGTGAAACCCTATGTCAGAGACACTGAGAAGAAGCCCCAATGTTCCTTCCAGTCATTTTCAGTGTGGGTGCCTTCTCCACATGGTTCCTGCTTTCACTGCAGCTCTGAAGAGAATGTTAGCAAAGAGGTAACCGGGACAGTGAAAACAGTACTCAAAGACAGGGAGAGCAAGCTCTACATTACTCTCCCTGCACTTTCGATGTGGGACATACAGCGAGATGTTTGCTGCTTTTGCGTTTGGCTGTTGGGAGATTTACAGCACAAAGATATCTAGTTGATTTGAAGCAGTTCCGAGAAAGTCTAAACATAATCCCCACTTCTCCCTCCTGGCACTTTCCATGTGGGAGATATAGCAGGATGTATATTGGTTTTGAGGACAACTCAATGGACAGTGTAGGGAGAAAAGGTCCTGGCTCATTGAATGCCGTTCCTGGAGACACTGAGATCAATGTGGGAGATATGTCAACATGTGTGTTGGTTTTGAGGACGGCTCTCTGGAGAGTCTTAGCAAAGAGGTCACACGGATAATCAGAGCAATTCTCAGAGACACTGAGAACAAGCTCCACAATTCCTCCTGGCACTTTCCCTGTAGGAGATACCGCAAGACATTTCTGTATATTGGGCACTGCGCTCTGCAGGGTGTTAGCAGAGACTTTCCCGGGACAGTGAAACCCTATGTCAGAGACACTGAGAAGAAGCCCCAATGTTCCTTCCAGTCATTTTCAGTGTGGGTGCCTTCTCCACATGGTTCCTGGTTTCACTGCAGCTCTGAAGAGAATGTTAGCAAAGAGGTAACCGGGACACTGAAAACAGTAGTCAAAGACAGGGAGAGCAAGCTCTCTCTTGGCACTTTGGATGTGGGACATACAGCAAGATGTTTGCTGCTTTTACATTTGGCTGTTGGGAGATTTACAGCACAAAGATATCTAGTTGATTTGAAGCAGTTCCGAGAAAGTCTAAACATAATCCCCACTTCTCCCTCCTGGCACTTTCCATGTGGGAGATATAGCAGGATGTATATTGGTTTTGAGAACAACTCAATGGACAGTGTAGGGAGAAAAGGTCCTGGCTCATTGAATGCCGTTTCTGGAGACACTGCGATCAATGTGGGAGATATGTCAACATGTGTGTTGGTTTTGAGGACGGCTCTCTGGAGAGAGAGTCTTAGCAAAGAGGTCACAGGGATAATCAGAGCAATTCTCAGAGACACTGAGAACAAGATCGACAATTCCCTCCTGGCACTTTCCCTGTAGGAGATACCGCAAGACGTTTCTGTATATTGGGCACTGCGCTCTGCAGGGTGTTAGCAGAGACTTTCCCGGGACAGTGAAACCCTATGTCAGAGACACTGAGAAGAAGCCCCAACGTTCCTTCCAGTCATTTTCAGTGTGGGTGCCTTCTCCACATGGTTCCTGCTTTCACTGCAGCTCTGAAGAGAATGTTAGCAAAGAGGTAACCGGGACAGTGAAAACAGTACTCAAAGACAGGGAGAGCAAGCTCTCTCTTGGCACTTTGGATGTGGGACATACAGCGAGATGTTTGCTGCTTTTGCGTTTGGCTGTTGGGAGATTTACAGCACAAAGATATCTAGTTGATTTGAAGCAGTTCTGAGAAAGTCTAAACATAATCCCCACTTCTCCCTCCTGGCACTTTCCATGCGGGAGATATAGCAGGATGTATATTGGTTTTGAGAACAACTCAATGGACAGTGTAGGGAGAAAAGGTCCTGGCTCATTGAATGCCGTTCCTGGAGACACTGCGATCAATGTGGGAGATATGTCAAGATGTGTGTTGGTTTTGAGGACGGCTCTCTGGAGAGAGAGTCTTAGCAAAGAGGTCACAGGGATAATCAGAGCAATTCTCAGAGACACTGAGAACAAGATCGACAATTCCCTCCTGGCACTTTCCCTGTAGGAGATACCGCAAGACGTTTCTGTATATTGGGCACTGCGCTCTGCAGGGTGTTAGCAGAGACATTCCCGGGACAGTGAAACCCTATGTCAGAGACACTGAGAAGAAGCCCCAATGTTCCTTCCAGTCATTTTCAGTGTGGGTGCCTTCTCCACATGGTTCCTGCTTTCACTGCAGCTCTGAAGAGAATGTTAGCAAAGAGGTAACCGGGACACTGAAAACAGTACTCAAAGACAGGGAGAGCAAGCTCTACATTACTCTCTTGGCACTTTGGATGTGGGACATACAGCGAGATGTTTGCTGCTTTTGCGTTTGGCTGTTGGGAGATTTACAGCACAAAGATATCTAGTTGATTTGAAGCAGTTCCGAGAAAGTCTAAACATAATCCCCGCTTCTCCCTCCTGGCACTTTCCATGTGGGAGATATAGCAGGATGTATATTGGTTTTGAGAAAAACTCAATGGACAGTGTAGGGAGAAAAGGTCCTGGCTCATTGAATGCCGTTCCTGGAGACACTGAGATCAATGTGGGAGATATGTCAACATGTGTGTTGGTTTTGAGGACGTCTCTCTGGAGAGTCTTAGCAAAGAGGTCACAGGGATAATCAGAGCAATTCTCAGAGACACTGAGACCAAGCTCCACAATTCCTCCTGGCACTTTCCCTGTAGGAGATACAGCAAGACGTTTCTGTATATTGGGCACAGCGCTCTGCAGGGTGTTAGCAGAGACTTTCCCGGGACAGTGAAACCCTATGTCAGAGACACTGAGAAGAAGCCCCAACGTTCCTTCCAGGCATTTTCAGTGTGGGTGCCTTCTCCACGTGGTTCCTGGTTTCACTGCAGCTCTGAAGAGAATGTTAGCAAAGAGGTAACCGGGACAGTGAAAACAGTACTCAAAGACAGGGAGAGCAAGCTCTCTCTTGGCACTTTGGATGTGGGACATACAGCGAGATGTTTGCTGCTTTTGCGTTTGGCTGTTGGGAGATTTACAGCACAAAGATATCTAGTTGATTTGAAGCAGTTCCGAGAAAGTCTAAGCATAATCCCCACTTCTCCCTCCTGGCACTTTCCATGTGGGAGATATAGCAGGATGTATATTGGTTTTAAGGAACTGTCCCCGGAGAGTGTGGGCAGAAAAGTTCCTGGCTCCTTGAATGCCGTTCCTGGAGACACTAAGATCAATGAGGGAGATATGTCAAGATGTGTGTTGGTTTTGAGGACGGCTCTCTGGAGAGTCTTAGCAAAGAGGTCACACGGATAATCAGAGCAATTCTCAGAGACACTGAGACCAAGCTCCACAATTCCTCCTGGCACTTTCCCTGTAGGAGATACCGCAAGACGTTTCTGTATATTGGGCACAGCGCTCTGCAGGGTGTTAGCAGAGACTTTCCCGGGACAGTGAAACCCTATGTCAGAGACACTGAGAAGAAGCCCCAATGTTCCTTCCAGTCATTTTCAGTGTGGGTGCCTTCTCCACGTGGTTCCTGGTTTCACTGCAGCTCTGAAGAGAATGTTAGCAAAGAGGTAACCGGGACAGTGAAAACAGTACTCAAAGACAGGGAGAGCAAGCTCTCTCTTGGCACTTTGGATGTGGGACATACAGCGAGATGTTTGCTGCTTTTGCGTTTGGCTGTTGGGAGATTTACAGCACAAAGCTATCTAGTTGATTTGAAGCAGTTCCGAGAAAGTCTAAACATAATCCCCACTTCTCCCTCCTGGCACTTTCCATGTGGGAGATATAGCAGGATGTATATTGGTTTTGAGGACAACTCAATGGACAGTGTAGGGAGAAAAGGTTCTGGCTCATTGAATGCCGTTCCTGGAGACACTGCGATCAATGTGGGAGATATGTCAAGATGTGTGTTGGTTTTGAGGACGGCTCTCTGGAGAGAGAGTCTTAGCAAAGAGGTCACAGGGATAATCAGAGCAATTCTCAGAGACACTGAGAACAAGATCGACAATTCCCTCCTGGCACTTTCCCTGTAGGAGATACCGCAAGACGTTTCTGTATATTGGGCACTGCGCTCTGCAGGGTGTTAGCAGAGACATTCCCGGGACAGTGAAACCCTATGTCAGAGACACTGAGAAGAAGCCCCAATGTTCCTTCCAGTCATTTTCAGTGTGGGTGCCTTCTCCACATGGTTCCTGCTTTCACTGCAGCTCTGAAGAGAATGTTAGCAAAGAGGTAACCGGGACACTGAAAACAGTACTCAAAGACAGGGAGAGCAAGCTCTACATTACTCTCTTGGCACTTTGGATGTGGGACATACAGCGAGATGTTTGCTGCTTTTGCGTTTGGCTGTTGGGAGATTTACAGCACAAAGATATCTAGTTGATTTGAAGCAGTTCCGAGAAAGTCTAAACATAATCCCCGCTTCTCCCTCCTGGCACTTTCCATGTGGGAGATATAGCAGGATGTATATTGGTTTTGAGAAAAACTCAATGGACAGTGTAGGGAGAAAAGGTCCTGGCTCATTGAATGCCGTTCCTGGAGACACTGAGATCAATGTGGGAGATATGTCAACATGTGTGTTGGTTTTGAGGACGTCTCTCTGGAGAGTCTTAGCAAAGAGGTCACACGGATAATCAGAGCAATTCTCAGAGACACTGAGACCAAGCTCCACAATTCCTCCTGGCACTTTCCCTGTAGGAGATACAGCAAGACGTTTCTGTATATTGGGCACAGCGCTCTGCAGGGTGTTAGCAGAGACTTTCCCGGGACAGTGAAACCCTATGTCAGAGACACTGAGAAGAAGCCCCAACGTTCCTTCCAGGCATTTTCAGTGTGGGTGCCTTCTCCACGTGGTTCCTGGTTTCACTGCAGCTCTGAAGAGAATGTTAGCAAAGAGGTAACCGGGACAGTGAAAACAGTACTCAAAGACAGGGAGAGCAAGCTCTCTCTTGGCACTTTGGATGTGGGACATACAGCGAGATGTTTGCTGCTTTTGCGTTTGGCTGTTGGGAGATTTACAGCACAAAGATATCTAGTTGATTTGAAGCAGTTCCGAGAAAGTCTAAGCATAATCCCCACTTCTCCCTCCTGGCACTTTCCATGTGGGAGATATAGCAGGATGTATATTGGTTTTAAGGAACTGTCCCCGGAGAGTGTGGGCAGAAAAGTTCCTGGCTCCTTGAATGCCGTTCCTGGAGACACTAAGATCAATGAGGGAGATATGTCAAGATGTGTGTTGGTTTTGAGGACGGCTCTCTGGAGAGTCTTAGCAAAGAGGTCACACGGATAATCAGAGCAATTCTCAGAGACACTGAGACCAAGCTCCACAATTCCTCCTGGCACTTTCCCTGTAGGAGATACCGCAAGACGTTTCTGTATATTGGGCACAGCGCTCTGCAGGGTGTTAGCAGAGACTTTCCCGGGACAGTGAAACCCTATGTCAGAGACACTGAGAAGAAGCCCCAATGTTCCTTCCAGTCATTTTCAGTGTGGGTGCCTTCTCCACGTGGTTCCTGGTTTCACTGCAGCTCTGAAGAGAATGTTAGCAAAGAGGTAACCGGGACAGTGAAAACAGTACTCAAAGACAGGGAGAGCAAGCTCTCTCTTGGCACTTTGGATGTGGGACATACAGCGAGATGTTTGCTGCTTTTGCGTTTGGCTGTTGGGAGATTTACAGCACAAAGATATCTAGTTGATTTGAAGCAGTTCCGAGAAAGTCTAAACATAATCCCCACTTCTCCCTCCTGGCACTTTCCATGTGGGAGATATAGCAGGATGTATATTGGTTTTGAGGACAACTCAATGGACAGTGTAGGGAGAAAAGGTCCTGGCTCATTGAATGCCGTTCCTGGAGACACTGCGATCAATGTGGGAGATATGTCAAGATGTGTGTTTGTTTTGAGGACGGCTCTCTGGAGAGTCTTAGCAAAGAGGTCACACGGATAATCAGAGCAATTCTCAGAGACACTGAGACCAAGCTCCACAATTCCTCCTGGCACTTTCCCTGTAGGAGATACCGCAAGATGTTTCTGTATATTGGGCACTGCGCTCTGCAGGGTGTTAGCAGAGACTTTCCCGGGACAGTGAAACCCTATGTCAGAGACACTGAGAAGAAGCCCCAATCTTCCTTCCAGTCATTTTCAGTGTGGGTGCCTTCTCCACGTGGTTCCTGGTTTCACTGCAGCTCTGAAGAGAATGTTAGCAAAGAGGTAACCGGGACACTGAAAACAGTACTCAAAGACAGGGAGAGCAAGCTCTCTCTTGGCAGTTTGGATGTGGGATATACAGCGAGATGTTTGCTGCTTTTACGTTTGGCTGTTGGGAGATTTACAGCACAAAGATATCTAGTTGATTTGAAGCAGTTCTGAGAAAGTCTAAACATAATCCCCACTTCTCCCTCCTGGCATTTTCCATGTGGGAGATATAGCAGGATGTATATTGGTTTTAAGGAACTGTCCCCGGAGAGTGTGGGCAGAAAAGTTCCTGGCTCCTTGAATGCCGTTCCTGGAGACACTAAGATCAATGAGGGAGATATGTCAAGATGTGTGTTGGTTTTGAGGACGTCTCTCTGGAGAGTCTTAGCAAAGAGGTCACACGGATAATCAGAGCAATTCTCAGAGACACTGAGACCAAGCTCGACAATTCCCTCCTGGCACTTTCCCTGTAGGAGATACCGCAAGACGTTTCTGTATATTGGGCACAGCGCTCTGCAGGGTGTTAGCAGAGACTTTCCCGGGACAGTGAAACCCTATGTCAGAGACACTGAGAAGAAGCCCCAATGTTCCTTCCAGTCATTTTCAGTGTGGGTGCCTTCTCCACGTGGTTCCTGCTTTCACTGCAGCTCTGAAGAGAATGTTAGCAAAGAGGTAACCAGGACAGTGAAAACAGTACTCAAAGACAGGGAGAGCAAGCTCTACATTACTCTCTTGGCACTTTGGATGTGGGACATACAGCGAGATGTTTGCTGCTTTTGCGTTTGGCTGTTGGGAGATTTACAGCACAAAGATATCTAGTTGATTTGAAGCAGTTCTGAGAAAGTCTAAGCATAATCCTCACTTTTCCCTCCTGGCACTTTCCATGTGGGAGATATAGCAGGATGTATATCGGTTTTGAGGACAACTCAATGGACAGAGTAGGTAGAAAAGTTCCTGGCTCATTAAATGCCGTTTCTGGAGACACTGAGATCAATGTGGGAGAGATGTCAACATGTGTGTTGATTTTGAGGACGGCTCTCTGGAGAGCCTTAGCAAAGAGGTCACAGGGATAATCAGAGCAATTCTCAGAGACACTGAGACCAAGCTCCACAATTCCTTCCTGGCACTTTCCCTGTAGGAGATACCGCAAGACGTTTCTGTATATTGGGCACTGCGCTCTGCAGGGTGTTAGCAGAGACTTTCCCGGGACAGTGAAACCCGACATCAGAGACACTGAGAAGAAGCCCCAACGTTCCTTCCAGGCATTTTCAGTGTGGGTGCCTTCTCCACATGGTTCCTGGTTTCACTGCAGCTCTGAAGAGAATGTTAGCAAAGAGGTAACCGGGACAGTGAAAACAGTACTCAAAGACAGGGAGAGCAAGCTCTCTCTTGGCACTTTGGATGTGGGACATACAGCGAGATGTTTGCTGCTTTTACATTTGGCTGTTGGGAGATTTACAGCACAAAGATATCTAGTTGATTTGAAGCAGTTCTGAGAAAGTCTAAGCATAATCCTCACTTTTCCCTCCTGGCACTTTCCATGTGGGAGATATAGCAGGATGTATATTGGTTTTGAGGACAACTCAATGGACAGAGTAGGTAGAAAAGTTCCTGGCTCAATGAATGCCGTTCCTGGAGACACTGAGATCAATGTGGGAGATATGTCAAGATGTGTGTTGGTTTTGAGGACGGCTCTCTGGAGAGTCTTAGCAAAGAGGTCACATGGATAATCAGAGCAATTCTCAGAGACACTGAGACCAAGCTCCACAATTCCTCCTGGCACTTTCCCTGTAGGAGATACCGCAAGACATTTCTGTATATTGGGCACTGCGCTCTGCAGGGTGTTAGCAGAGACTTTCCCGGGACAGTGAAACCCTATGTCAGAGACACTGAGAAGAAGCCCCAATGTTCTTTCCAGTCATTTTCAGTGTGGGTGCCTTCTCCACATGGTTCCTGGTTTCACTGCAGCTCCGAAGAGAATGTTAGCAAAGAGGTAACCGGGACACTGAAAACAGTAGTCAAAGACAGGGAGAGCAAGCTCTCTCTTGGCACTTTGGATGTGTGACATACAGCGAGATGTTTGCTGCTTTTGCGTTTGGCTGTTGGGAGATTTACAGCACAAAGATATCTAGTTGATTTGAAGCAGTTCCGAGAAAGTCTAAACATAATCCCCACTTCTCCCTCCTGGCACTTTCCATGTGGGAGATATAGCAGGATGTATATTGGTTTTGAGGACAACTCAATGGACAGTGTAGGGAGAAAAGGTCCTGGCTCATTGAATGCCGTTCCTGGAGACACTGAGATCAATGTGGGAGATATGTCAAGATGTGTGTTTGTTTTGAGGACGGCTCTCTGGAGAGTCTTAGCAAAGAGGTCACAGGGATAATCAGAGCAATTCTCAGAGACACTGAGACCAAGCTCGACAATTCCTCCTGGCACTTTCCCTGTAGGAGATACCGCAAGACGTTCCTGTATATTGGGCACAGCGCTCTGCAGGGTGTTAGCAGAGACTTTCCCGGGACAGTGAAACCCTATGTCAGAGACACTGAGAAGAAGCCCCAACGTTCCTTCCAGTCATTTTCAGTGTGGGTGCCTTCTCCACGTGGTTCCTGCTTTCACTGCAGCTCTGAAGAGAATGTTAGCAAAGAGGTAACCGGGACAGTGAAAACTGTACTCAAAGACAGGGAGAGCAAGCTCTCTCTTGGCACTTTGGATGTGGGACATACAGCGAGATGTTTGCTGCTTTTGCGTTTGGCTGTTGGGAGATTTACAGCACAAAGCTATCTAGTTGATTTGAAGCAGTTCCGAGAAAGTCTAAACATAATCCCCACTTCTCCCTCCTGGCATTTTCCATGTGGGAGATATAGCAGGATGTATATTGGTTTTAAGGAACTGTCCCCGGAGAGTGTGGGCAGAAAAGTTCCTGGCTCCTTGAATGCCGTTCCTGGAGACACTAAGATCAATGAGGGAGATATGTCAAGATGTGTGTTGGTTTTGAGGACGGCTCTCTGGAGAGTCTTAGCAAAGAGGTCACAGAGATAATCAGAGCAATTCTCAGAGACACTGAGACCAAGCTCGACAATTCCCTCCTGGCACTTTCCCTGTAGGAGATACCGCAAGACGTTTCTGTATATTGGGCACTGCGCTCTGCAGGGTGTTAGCAGAGACTTTCCCGGGACAGTGAAACCCTATGTCAGAGACACTGAGAAGAAGCCCCAATGTTCCTTCCAGTCATTTTCAGTGTGGGTGCCTTCTCCACATGGTTCCTGGTTTCACTGCAGCTCTGAAGAGAATGTTAGCAAAGAGGTAATCGGGACAGTGAAAACTGTACTCAAAGACAGGGAGAGCAAGCTCTCTCTTGGCACTTTGGATGTGGGACATACAGCGAGATGTTTGCTGCTTTTGCGTTTGGCTGTTGGGAGATTTACAGCACAAAGATATCTAGTTGATTTGAAGCAGTTCCGAGAAAGTCTAAACATAATCCCCACTTCTCCCTCCTGGCACTTTCCATGTGGGAGATATAGCAGGATGTATATTGGTTTTGAGGACAACTCAATGGACAGTGTAGGGAGAAAAGGTCCTGGCTCATTGAATGCCGTTCCTGGAGACACTGAGATCAATGTGGGAGATATGTCAAGATGTGTGTTGGTTTTGAGGACGGCTCTCTGGAGAGTCTTAGCAAAGAGGTCACAGGGATAATCAGAGCAATTCTCAGAGACACTGAGACCAAGCTCCACAATTCCTCCTGGCACTTTCCCTGTAGGAGATACCGCAAGACGTTTCTGTATATTGGGCACTGCGCTCTGCAGGGTGTTAGCAGAGACTTTCCCGGGACAGTGAAACCCTATGTCAGAGACACTGAGAAGAAGCCCCAATGTTCCTTCCAGTCATTTTCAGTGTGGGTGCCTTCTCCACATGGTTCCTGGTTTCACTGCAGCTCTGAAGAGAATGTTAGCAAAGAGGTAATCGGGACAGTGAAAACAGTACTCAAAGACAGGGAGAGCAAGCTCTCTCTTGGCACTTTGGATGTGGGACATACAGCGAGATGTTTGCTGCTTTTACATTTGGCTGTTGGGAGATTTACAGCACAAAGATATCTAGTTGATTTGAAGCAGTTCCGAGAAAGTCTAAAGATAATCCCCACTTCTCCCTCCTGGCACTTTCCATGTGGGAGATATAGCAGGATGTATATTGGTTTTAAGGAACTGTCCCCGGAGAGTGTGGGCAGAAAAGTTCCTGGCTCCTTGAATGCCGTTCCTGGAGACACTGAGATCAATGTGGGAGATATGTCAAGATGTGTGTTGGTTTTGAGGACATCTCTCTGGAGAGTCTTAGCAAAGAGGTCACACGGATAATCAGAGCAATTCTCAGAGACACTGAGACCAAGCTCCACAATTCCTCCTGGCACTTTCCCTGTAGGAGATACCGCAAGACATTTCTGTATATTGGGCACTGCGCTCTGCAGGGTGTTAGCAGAGACTTTCCCGGGACAGTGAAACCCTATGTCAGAGACACTGAGAAGAAGCCCCAATGTTCCTTCCAGGCATTTTCAGTGTGGGTGCCTTCTCCACATGGTTCCTGCTTTCACTGCAGCTCTGAAGAGAATGTTAGCAAAGAGGTAACCGGGACAGTGAAAACAGTACTCAAAGACAGGGAGAGCAAGCTCTACATTACTCTCCCTGCACTTTCGATGTGGGACATACAGCGAGATGTTTGCTGCTTTTGCGTTTGGCTGTTGGGAGATTTACAGCACAAAGATATCTAGTTGATTTGAAGCAGTTCCGAGAAAGTCTAAACATAATCCCCACTTCTCCCTCCTGGCACTTTCCATGTGGGAGATATAGCAGGATGTATATTGGTTTTGAGGACAACTCAATGGACAGTGTAGGGAGAAAAGGTCCTGGCTCATTGAATGCCGTTCCTGGAGACACTGCGATCAATGTGGGAGATATGTCAAGATGTGTGTTGGTTTTGAGGACGGCTCTCTGGAGAGAGAGTCTTAGCAAAGAGGTCACACGGATAATCAGAGCAATTCTCAGAGACACTGAGACCAAGCTCGACAATTCCTCCTGGCACTTTCCCTGTAGGAGATACCGCAAGACGTTTCTGTATATTGGGCACTGCGCTCTGCAGGGTGTTAGCAGAGACTTTCCCGGGACAGTGAAACCCTATGTCAGAGACACTGAGAAGAAGCCCCAATGTTCCTTCCAGTCATTTTCAGTGTGGGTGCCTTCTCCACATGGTTCCTGGTTTCACTGCAGCTCTGAAGAGAATGTTAGCAAAGAGGTAACCGGGACACTGAAAACAGTACTCAAAGACAGGGAGAGCAAGCTCTACATTACTCTCTTGGCACTTTGGATGTGGGACATACAGCGAGATGTTTGCTGCTTTTGCGTTTGGCTGTTGGGAGATTTACAGCACAAAGATATCTAGTTGATTTGAAGCAGTTCCGAGAAAGTCTAAACATAATCCCCGCTTCTCCCTCCTGGCACTTTCCATGTGGGAGATATAGCAGGATGTATATTGGTTTTAAGGAACTGTCCCCGGACAGTGTGGGCAGAAAAGTTCCTGGCTCCTTGAATGCCGTTCCTGGAGACGCTAAGATCAATGAGGGAGATATGTCAAGATGTGTGTTGGTTTTGAGGACGGCTCTCTGGAGAGTCTTAGCAAAGAGGTCACAGGGATAATCAGAGCAATTCTCAGAGACACTGAGACCAAGCTCGACAATTCCTCCTGGCACTTTCCCTGTAGGAGATACCGCAAGACGTTTCTGTATATTGGGCACTGCGCTCTGCAGGGTGTTAGCAGAGACTTTCCCGGGACAGTGAAACCCTATGTCAGAGACACTGAGAAGAAGCCCCAACGTTCCTTCCAGTCATTTTCAGTGTGGGTGCCTTCTCCACGTGGTTCCTGGTTTCACTGCAGCTCTGAAGAGAATGTTAGCAAAGAGGTAACCGGGACAGTGAAAACAGTACTCAAAGACAGGGAGAGCAAGCTCTCTCTTGGCACTTTGGATGTGGGACATACAGCGAGATGTTTGCTGCTTTTGCGTTTGGCTGTTGGGAGATTTACAGCACAAAGATATCTAGTTGATTTGAAGCAGTTCCGAGAAAGTCTAAGCATAATCCCCACTTTTCCCTCCTGGCATTTTCCCTGTGGGAGATATAGCAGGATGTATATTGGTTTTAAGGAACTGTCCCCGGACAGTGTGGGCAGAAAAGTTCCTGGCTCCTTGAATGCCCTTCCTGGAGACACTAAGATCAATGTGGGAGATATGTCAAGATGTGTGTTGGTTTTGAGGACGTCTCTCTGGAGAGTCTTAGCAAAGAGGTCACACGGATAATCAGAGCAATTCTCAGAGACACTGAGACCAAGCTCGACAATTCCTCCTGGCACTTTCCCTGTAGGAGATACCGCAAGACGTTTCTGTATATTGGGCACTGCGCTCTGCAGGGTGTTAGCAGAGACTTTCCCGGGACAGTGAAACCCTATGTCAGAGACACTGAGAAGAAGCCCCAATGTTCCTTCCAGTCATTTTCAGTGTGGGTGCCTTCTCCACATGGTTCCTGCTTTCACTGCAGCTCTGAAGAGAATGTTAGCAAAGAGGTAACCGGGACAGTGAAAACAGTACTCAAAGACAGGGAGAGCAAGCTCTCTCTTGGCACTTTGGATGTGGGACATACAGCGAGATGTTTGCTGCTTTTGCGTTTGGCTGTTGGGAGATTTACAGCACAAAGATATCTAGTTGATTTGAAGCAGTTCTGAGAAAGTCTAAGCATAATCCCCACTTCTCCCTCCTGGCATTTTCCCTGTGGGAGATATAGCAGGATGTATATTGGTTTTGAGGACAACTCAATGGACAGTGTAGGGAGAAAAGGTCCTGGCTCATTGAATGCCGTTCCTGGAGACACTGAGATCAATGTGGGAGATATGTCAAGATGTGTGTTGGTTTTGAGGACGGCTCTCTGGAGAGTCTTAGCAAAGAGGTCACACGGATAATCAGAGCAATTCTCAGAGACACTGAGACCAAGCTCGACAATTCCTCCTGGCACTTTCCCTGTAGGAGATACCGCAAGACGTTTCTGTATATTGGGCACTGCGCTCTGCAGGGTGTTAGCAGAGACTTTCCCGGGACAGTGAAACCCTATGTCAGAGACACTGAGAAGAAGCCCCAATGTTCCTTCCAGTCATTTTCAGTGTGGGTGCCTTCTCCACATGGTTCCTGGTTTCACTGCAGCTCTGAAGAGAATGTTAGCAAAGAGGTAACCGGGACACTGAAAACAGTACTCAAAGACAGGGAGAGCAAGCTCTACATTACTCTCTTGGCACTTTGGATGTGGGACATACAGCGAGATGTTTGCTGCTTTTGCGTTTGGCTGTTGGGAGATTTACAGCACAAAGATATCTAGTTGATTTGAAGCAGTTCTGAGAAAGTCTAAACATAATCCCCGCTTCTCCCTCCTGGCACTTTCCATGTGGGAGATATAGCAGGATGTATATTGGTTTTGAGAAAAACTCAATGGACAGTGTAGGAAGAAAAGGTCCTGGCTCATTGAATGCCGTTTCTGGAGACACTGCGATCAATGTGGGAGATATGTCAACATGTGTGTTGGTTTTGAGGACGTCTCTCTGGAGAGTCTTAGCAAAGAGGTCACAGGGATAATCAGAGCAATTCTCAGAGACACTGAGACCAAGCTCCACAATTCCTCCTGGCACTTTCCCTGTAGGAGATACAGCAAGACGTTTCTGTATATTGGGCACAGCGCTCTGCAGGGTGTTAGCAGAGACTTTCCCGGGACAGTGAAACCCTATGTCAGAGACACTGAGAAGAAGCCCCAACGTTCCTTCCAGGCATTTTCAGTGTGGGTGCCTTCTCCACGTGGTTCCTGGTTTCACTGCAGCTCTGAAGAGAATGTTAGCAAAGAGGTAACCGGGACAGTGAAAACAGTAGTCAAAGACAGGGAGAGCAAGCTCTCTCTTGGCACTTTGGATGTGGGACATACAGCGAGATGTTTGCTGCTTTTGCGTTTGGCTGTTGGGAGATTTACAGCACAAAGATATCTAGTTGATTTGAAGCAGTTCTGAGAAAGTCTAAACATAATCCCCGCTTCTCCCTCCTGGCACTTTCCATGTGGGAGATATAGCAGGATGTATATTGGTTTTAAGGAACTGTCCCCGGACAGTGTGGGCAGAAAAGTTCCTGGCTCCTTGAATGCCGTTCCTGGAGACACTAAGATCAATGAGGGAGATATGTCAAGATGTGTGTTGGTTTTGAGGACGTCTCTCTGGAGAGTCTTAGCAAAGAGGTCACAGGGATAATCAGAGCAATTCTCAGAGACACTGAGACCAAGCTCCACAAATCCTCCTGGCACTTTCCCTGTAGGAGATACAGCAAGACGTTTCTGTATATTGGGCACAGCGCTCTGCAGGGTGTTAGCAGAGACTTTCCCGGGACAGTGAAAACCTATGTCAGAGACACTGAGAAGAAGCCCCAACGTTCCTTCCAGGCATTTTCAGTGTGGGTGCCTTCTCCACGTGGTTCCTGGTTTCACTGCAGCTCTGAAGAGAATGTTAGCAAAGAGGTAACCGGGACAGTGAAAACAGTACTCAAAGACAGGGAGAGCAAGCTCTCTCTTGGCACTTTGGATGTGGGACATACAGCGAGATGTTTGCTGCTTTTGCGTTTGGCTGTTGGGAGATTTACAGCACAAAGATATCTAGTTGATTTGAAGCAGTTCTGAGAAAGTCTAAGCATAATCCCCACTTCTCCCTCCTGGCATTTTCCATGTTGGAGATATAGCAGGATGTATATTGGTTTTAAGGAACTGTCCCCGGAGAGTGTGGGCAGAAAAGTTCCTGGCTCCTTGAATGCCCTTCCTGGAGACGCTAAGATCAATGAGGGAGATATGTCAAGATGTGTGTTGGTTTTGAGGACGTCTCTCTGGAGAGTCTTAGCAAAGAGGTCACAGGGATAATCAGAGCAATTCTCAGAGACACTGAGACCAAGCTCCACAATTCCTCCTGGCACTTTCCCTGTAGGAGATACCGCAAGACGTTTCTGTATATTGGGCACAGCGCTCTGCAGGGTGTTAGCAGAGACTTTCCCGGGACAGTGAAACCCTATGTCAGAGACACTGAGAAGAAGCCCCAATGTTCCTTCCAGTCATTTTCAGTGTGGGTGCCTTCTCCACGTGGTTCCTGGTTTCACTGCAGCTCTGAAGAGAATGTTAGCAAAGAGGTAACCGGGACAGTGAAAACAGTACTCAAAGACAGGGAGAGCAAGCTCTCTCTTGGCACTTTGGATGTGGGACATACAGCGAGATGTTTGCTGCTTTTGCGTTTGGCTGTTGGGAGATTTACAGCACAAAGATATCTAGTTGATTTGAAGCAGTTCTGAGAAAGTCTAAGCATAATCCCCACTTTTCCCTCCTGGCATTTTCCCTGTGGGAGATATAGCAGGATGTATATTGGTTTTAAGGAACTGTCCCCGGAGAGTGTGGGCAGAAAAGTTCCTGGCTCCTTGAATGCCCTTCCTGGAGACACTAAGATCAATGAGGGAGATATGTCAAGATGTGTGTTGGTTTTGAGGACGTCTCTCTGGAGAGTCTTAGCAAAGAGGTCACACGGATAATCAGAGCAATTCTCAGAGACACTGAGACCAAGCTCGACAATTCCTCCTGGCACTTTCCCTGTAGGAGATACCGCAAGACGTTTCTGTATATTGGGCACTGCGCTCTGCAGGGTGTTAGCAGAGACTTTCCCGGGAGAGTGAAACCCT